>NC_051156.1:212173351-212370851 GCF_013339745.2 Dermacentor silvarum | reverse complement strand
TACGTTTCAACCACGCTCTCGAGTCCGATCGCTCAGACTCTGCCGCGGTGCTATAGCTGTTCGGCTTCGATCGCATGCGGTCGACTGATGGTGAAGAGAGCTCCCCATTCCGTTCTTTTCCCAGTTTTCCTTTTTTTTCCCTTCTTCTTCATCCCGCCTCCACCGAGAATCGCCGCTATATGGATCGGACTACCGGGAATCGTCGCTGGATGCTCGTGGCCATTTGGCGGAAGTGCAGCGTGCTCTTTCCTCTCGACTTCCGTACAAGCCGCTGCATTTCCTCTTTCTTGCCTGGCTCTTTGTTTGTCCTCTATTCTCTTTTTTTTTCTTTGGGGCACGTATCTGTATACCGTAGCGTAAAGAACAAACTGTGATTGTTCGTTTCAGGCATGGGTATAGAGTCGAAAAAAAAATTTAATGTATTTCTGGTTTTGCTTTTTGCTTCGTTTTTCTTTTCTTTTTTTTTTTTCGTGCAAATGGTGTGGCGTGTGTTCACTAAAAAACCCGTTTCCGAGCGAATCGCAGTAGTATCGCTTTAACTTTGTCTCTTTGCCCGACGTTTAGCCCTCGCTCGCTTTTTGTTGTGTGTTCTTATTTATTATTTTTTTTTCGTTATCGAGCAGGTTACGTTAGCGCAGCAGAAACTGCCCCGCGGCTGAAACATTTGGTCGTGAAAAATCAGGTAGCAACCGAACCGCGGAGTTTATGTGCTTTGCCACAATATATTGAAAAGCAACACGCCGAGCATCTCGCCTTTCCTTGCAGGAGAACGAACTTAGACGCATTGGTCGGACAAAAGAGAAGGAAACGTGAAGGTTGCACGACGAAGCAAAACTTTAGTTTGCAACCTATAACTCTAAGTTTCATACATTTCAAAAATAAGGCAAGGCTTGAAACCAAAAAAGTCTACGCATATGAATGGTGCGACAACATTCGCATCATGAATACTTTTTTTATTATTATCGTTATTATTACTCTTTCCCTCTTAAATCCCACTCTCGGAGTACGAAATCATCAATCAAGTGCGCTTTGCTTTCTGTATGCATACGACGTCACGCCATTTTGTTTGGAAAGAAGAGACGCTTGGCATTGCTCGGTAAACGCTATAGCTGCTAGGTTACGATGCATGTTGAGTTTTGTATGTGGTTGTGGTTGAAGGGATAAAACTGGATGGCGTTGGGTGGCAATGGAGCTAGAACTACGGAGGTGTGGCCTCCAATTCAAATGGCTACATTTTAGCTCACCGCTTCCATTCGTTCATTCATTTCTGAAAGCGGCTGACGATAGTGTGCTTGTGTACCGCATAACCTGAAGTAAAGTAAGCATTAAGAAGAACCTGAAAAGGCGAACCATGCGTGTCTAAGTTGTGTGTGGTGCGTCTCGCACGTCCCGAAGCGACGCATCACTTTTTTTTTAACAAATATATATTGCAGCCTATAGCAGTCTCGGGTGGTGATCTTGCTACGTTATAGCAGGCTCCTCTATAACAGCAGACCTAAAGCTGTCCACGAATACGAGGGGGGTCCTTTCCCGCGTGATAGTCGCACCTGCCTCGACAGAACCTCCCAGGTAGAGAGACCGACCAAACAAGGTGCCTCATATATACCGCATTTGTCTTTTCGACGTTCTCGTAACCGACGGCCGGTCAGCACGCAATCGGACGCTATCAAATGCTTACGAGGAGACACAGCGGCGAGCCACCCCATTCGGCGGGGCCATTCGTTACGCCGCGAAAACTGGTCGACCGAACGATATCCCCATGGTCCTGTGTGCGGGGAGAAGTGAGCTTGCATGTGCTTACCGGGGGCATTGATCCTCATCAAAATGAGGATGGACCGTCGTTCGACAGCGCACGAAAACAAAGGAGTCTTTAGGGCGGATGGGAGTGTTTAGGAAAGGGTGTTTTACGGGACTGGTGGGGCGGTGTGCGAGGCGTTGGCAGATGTCTCGATTGGTGCAAGATGGAGGACGCAGAGATGCTGACGCGTGTGCTGCGCTCTTTAGTGCGCGAAGCCCGTCTTCGCAAGCACTGCAGATGCACGTGCGCGTAGAAAATTGCCATGGTCCGGAGATATAAAGCAGAGAGAGACGGAGTGCGTGGATTCCTGGGCGTAGAGAGGCATCCTGGAGCCGGCTCGGCGCGTACGCATTCGTGCGCGCGCATGTCTTTGGAAAAAGAACGTACGAACAACGGGCACGCTTTTCCACTTTTCTTTCTTTTCAAAACAGCGACGTACTAGCATACACCCGCCGGCGATGCAGAACCGTGACTATGGCGCACCCCCCCCCCCCCCCCTCCATATCTCGAATGTGGGCAATGATGAAGATGAGGCGGATCGGCCAGGAAGAGGATCTCTCTCCTCCAACTTCTTTCCTTCTCTGCTTCACCTGGTGCCTGCTCGAACCCCAACCCACCCCTTCGCAGTGTCTTTACCCCTAGGAGCGTGAACTGCGCACCCCCCTGTACCCCCCCCCCCCCCGCTTTCTTTCCTCCTCCGCCATCTCTCCATACGTGAGACCACGGAGGGGCGTGAGTCCTGGATGGGGGGCAAGATTTCACTCGGCGATTGGCCGGCCCTCATTTGCCGAAGGCCGGACGTTATGCTGGCGCAAGACGCTAGTGGCTCTCTCCGGTTTCGCCCGGCGGCGGCGACCGAGACCTCTCAAGGTCAACTCGCTTCATTTCGGTTATGGTACCTCGCGTCCCGCCACACTCCTCCACCTCACTCTTACTTATTCCGAGCCTCGCTTGCGCGCCTGTTGGGACCACGCCGCCGCAGCCGCTTTGCTCCGCCACTTTGCAGTTCGTGCACGTGCTCCCTCCTCGCTGACGTCGCTGCTTTCTTTTTTTTTTCCTGCTTCTTCTTCTTCTTGCTTCCTGGCGAGCATACGTACGCAGTTGTTGTTGCCCTCTTCATCTCGAGCGTATGATCGTCGTCAGCGGGCTCGCGCCGCCCGTGTAACTTGCCGAAGGTTGTTGTTGTTTGGCGGCGGGGTCCTCGGATGGGAGGTAGTGGTGGCGGTGGGGGTCCGGCGGTTTCCCGGCCCGGGCGTTGTGGCGCACAGAGAGGCGTGCGTTTTCGACGCGTGCGTGTCGGCGAGTACACGGTGGGCAGGGGGGGTTTGACCGAATGAATAAGTTGGCGGCGAGGGAGTTTTGCCGTCTGACCAGTTGCGTCATTTGCTGGCTTTTTGACCCCACCGCCGCGCTGCGGCTGCGGCTGCTGCTTTTCATGTACACTTCGTCGCGGTTTCGCCGTAGAAGATCGCTTCGCTAGGGGCGTCTGTGCACGTTTCTTTACTCTTGTCGCTTTTTGCTGTTGTCGTAGTTGATGTTTTTGTTGATATTATTAGGTGTTCGTCGAATGCAATGGTTGGCGGGCTTTCGATCAGCAGAGTTCGACGCTTTGGTTGTTGCTACTCGGCACTTTCGATACCCTTTGCTGCGCGCGCAAGTTCACCGACTTGTCTCCGTACCCCCTGGAAAGTGGTATCGTCCACCCTGCAGCAATGACGCTGAAGCGCGCCTTGCACTCTTGGCATTTCGCTTTTGTTACTGGGCAGTAAAACTTTCAAACCACACGAACACGGCGGCACGGGTGTACTACTGGAGTGTAGCTTTAAAGCAGCACCACAACACTTTTTGAACACGGTCAGAAAACGATCGCGATCGGCAGACAACGCTGACGCGTGAACATGCAAGCCAAATGTAATATATACGTGGTGTCCAAATCCATGCCCCAGTGACGGTCACCTCGTGAGCAACAAAAACAAATCTCGAAGGCTATGATTTTGCAGGCTGTACGCGCGGGAAGTTATTACTGAGACGGAAATACGTCATGGTCGCCTTGTTTTGCACACATTTACCGCTGCATCCAGCAGAGAGAGAAGAGAGAGAGAAGAGATTGTGAAGAGGAAGGACCTCGCAATCTCACATAATAGATCGCTCACTCTCTCCTGCGGCTTTCGAGGCCCCATCTCTTTTGCCGCTGTCGCTGACGTCACCGCCAGCGTGTCCTCAGGTTTGGAGAAAAAGTGTGGCACAGACCCTTTAATAATAATAATAATAATTAATTGATCGTATCTCATCATCTACATTTTGACCCGACCTGTTGTGGCGGCCGTTGTTGAGGACTGCTGATGTACTTAGCTTACTTAGGGCTCTCCATACGTACGCCATATACTTAGTACACTGGCGTTTTTTGCATTCGACCCGCTTTCTTTTGGAACGCAGTCTCCGTAGCTGAGAACCATGGAGTCAGTCACTGCACAAAAGCGTTGACTATAATGTGAGAAGCGAAACGCAGCCCTCTTCATTCATTTTCTCGCTTCCCTGAGAAAATGGACATTTGAAGAATGTTGAGTCGCAAAGCGCATTTCTCAACGATAGGAGAGGTTTTTGCATTGTGCTTGCAAAGAAAACGGGAACGAACGGCAGTTGTCGCTAGTGAACGAGTGAACGAATGAGTGAGTGAGTGAGTGAGTGAGTGAGTGAGTGAGTGAGTGAGTGAGTGAGTGAGTGAGTGAGTGAGTGAGTGAGTGAGTGAGTGAGTGAGTGAGTGAGTGAGTGAGTGAGTGAGTGAGTGAGTGAGTGAGTGAGTGAGTGAGTGAGTGAGTGAGTGAGTGAGTGAGTGAGTGAGTGAGTGAGTGAGTGAGTGAGTGAGTGAGTGAGTGAGTGAGTGAGTGAGTGAGTGAGGTGAGGTGAGGTGTGCCTGCAGTGACCCTAACACACCACATGCTGTGACCCTAACACACAACAGCGAGTTGAGGTGAGTCAGTGAGTGAGTGGAGTGGCTGAGTGGAGTGGGTAAGTGGAGTGGGTAAGTGGAGTGGCTGAGTGAATGGAGTGGGTGAGTAAAAAATGAGCACCGGCAGCTGAAAATAGTGCTCACAAATGTTTCGCGCGATTGTTTTCTTTTCTTGTTTCGCTTACATCGCGTTTCGTAATGCGTTCAGAATCACGCCACCTCGACTGCTCAAACGCATATGCAACACTGGAATATCGGAAGCAACGATTCGTAGGAGCAAGCCACTGGGATAGTCGACTTAGATGGGTCAAAAGATTCGTTGTCGTTGCGTTTTCGCTTACTTTTTGTTGAACCTGTGCTGGGACAACAGCATGCATAATTGCCTCTACTATTGCAGTGGCTTCCCACTCGCTTTTTCTTCGCATATATTTCGTCAAATGCCTCAACAATAATTTTTAAAATATATCAGAGGTGCCTAACGCATTCAGGAGCCTTTATAGCACACCTCGAAAGATACGTTGCGGGATGCAGAACTTATCAATCGCTTTACTGCACTGGCGTATCTTAGATGCGCTCGTACATGCGTAACTCCTAGATAGTCATCAAGTGCGTACGAGTCACCGTCTAAGCTGTGATGATTCAGTAGTCCAAGAGAATATTTCAGGCGGCTGCTATGCAAAAATAAATAGTTATCGTTCTATACGGTCAGTACAGCGATGTTATGTTTCTCGTTCATTCGTTTGTTCGTTTGTTTGTTTGTTTGTTTGTTTGTTTGTTTGTTTGTTTGTTTGTTTGTTTGTTTGTTTGTTTGTTTGTTTGTTTGTTTGTTTGTTTGTTTGTTTGTTTGTTATCGTCTTAGGCTTCACGTTGAATGAGAGCGTGGCTCCTCGTAGTAATTAAGAAGGCCGTAATTGATTGGACGTTCGAATGATACTGCAGATAACACTAATTCTCGAAGACAAATCAAATGATTCATTTTCCGGTGTTACTGCTACACGTGCACGTTTCCCGTGCATCTGGCATATTAAATATTGTCACGGGGGTATTGTAGCAACACAGCTTATACTTCATAATCTTTTTTTTTTTCACTTTGATAATGTGCTTGCCACACTGTAAGCTGTCGCTTATCAACAATTGTTTCCTCAGGTTCCACGATGGTCTGTTTACTATGCAGTAAGTTTTAAAGCACGGTCGTTCTTGGTCAAGTCTACCGAACACGTGATACTTGATAATCCTGGCGAAAACTTTGCAGTGAGTATCACTCGTAACCACGCGAATATAAAAAAATAAAAATAAATAAAACAGCAATATCACCGTTGATTCGAACAGTATATTATTAAGGAAATGCAGCTGCCACGTCGGAGATAATAACGCATTAACCCGAATAGTAATCTCGAGTAAATGACGTTGCCACATGTATAAGAGAATAATTACGCTTACGCCGCATACGCGCGCTTCACTTCTCAGCCGGCTTATACCACACGCAGAGCCGCAGCCGAAGGCAGCCGGACACGCTATAGAGACGCCGGTGTCGGGCGCTCATTAAGCAGTGTGTTTACGCGATTCTTAATGCGCATATTGTCAGCACCGCGCTGCGGTCCCCCGAGAGGCCAGCGGCCTGCGAATGTATACGCATGCAGAAGAAGAAGAAGAAGAAAGAAGAAGAAGAAGAAGAAGAAGAAGAAGAAGAAGAAGGAAGGAGGAAGGAAGGAAAATGTTGAGCGAGACGAAAGCGGAAGGCGTAATCCGAGACACGCACGCGAATACTCAAACCCGAGAAAGAGAAAATGTGGAAACACGCTAACGAAAGCACAGTGTCAGAATACGGCCAGACGAGACAAAAGCAGAAAGATGAAAGAAGTACGTAAACCCAGCCCGAAAAAAGAAAGGGGGGGGGGGGGGGGGGGGGGTTGTCGTGGGTTCTGCCGCTGGATGCATAAGAAAAGCAGCGTCATCGTCGTCGTCGTCGATCAGTGACCCCTTGAGGCCAGGTCGGCGAGGAAAGAAACATTGGTTACGGGATGTCCCTAATTTCTCTCTCATTGTCCGCAAAATTAATGATGGGCGCGCGATTCGAGACAGTCTAATTGCGGCCAACTTTGCGGGCCTCTGTCCGGAGCATGCGAGACGCGATTTGTCATGAGCGGCGGCCCGATGCCCCTCGCCCTTCTTCTTCCCCCTCCTCGTCGGTGCCGTTTCCTGATCACTTCTAATGAGACCGCTCTCTTGGGGAAAAGAAAGCGCGCGCCATGTGGTTGTGCGCTCGCGCGAGTGTGTGTGTGTGTGTCGCGTATGTATGTAGTTCGTCTGTGTGTATATAGGGTTCCGCGTGTGCTGTGGCCGCGTGCGTCTGTGTTTGCCAGAGTGTGTATCATTGTACGCACGCGCGCGCGTGTGTTCGAGCTGCGTGCGTAGACAGGAAGAGGGAAAGGACGAAAGGATTTCAAGAAGACGCCGAGCAGACGGGTCTCCCCTTTAGAGCCGCCTGCCCCTGGCTCTTGGAGACGCGGCGGATCGGAATGGCATATATTAACGTCACTGCCACGTCACTGCATGCGCCCCGACGCCTCGGACAAAGGGTTGAGGATACGTCCAGGTCTCACGCCCTGTAGCCGGCGACAGAGACCTAGACAAAGAGAGGGAGGGATACAGAGAGAGAATGGCGGCATCTCGATATACGTAGACGTAGAGTCGGTCCCGGGGATCAGTGCACGTAGGACGAAAGCTCTGGGACGGCTCTCTCGTCGCAGGATACAAGGGACGGCAGAGTTAATTGCGGAACCGTCGCGCTTGCTGTCGCCTCATCTGGTGCGGAAGTCTCCTTTCGCAGACGTGTGTCTACGCGCACGCACGCGTTCTGAATAATGCATCGCCGCGCAATGAACGTAATTAGTATCGCCAGTGTCCCCTCGAGTCCATTCACTGCGAGCGAGTTGGCGGGGCTTCGCTTGTACACGAGTCTCCGGCGGAGACGTACGTGCATGCAACTCGGACGAGCCGAAGTTCCCCCAGTTGGTAAACTAAAGCGCGCACTAAATACACCTTCATTTCGGTTGAGCTACGCGGGTGGCTCCAGATGTGCCGCACGAACAATCGTTTACGCGCAGTTCTACTTCTAATTGGAGGACGTGACGCGGAACCTTTTGTGCTGCAGACAACACGGTGGGGGCGCCCAAGACTGAAGGAACTGCTCTAGAGACACAGACATCGGTGGTCACAGGTCCCTACGGGATTTCCGTAAAGATATGCCGTATTTGATTGATAGTTAAACTGTTGCTTTCAGCTGCACCGTCGAGTTCCCCTGTTGACCCAACCCAACGTTAAGGAGACTTTGGAAGTGTTTGAGTTTAGCTAAATAAGAAAGAACAATGCTCTTGTGTTATTGCGGAGGAATAAACTTCGATGACGTGCGTCTGCGATCACACCGCGCTTATTCGAGACAGACCACGTCCTTGCTCATGTGAGTGCTTCGGCTCTTAATTCGATCACAGTGATTCACGTCCCCTTTTATGCTCATGCGTGCCTGTCACGAATAGCCCGCGTATGAATGCTGTCGTAATCGAGCGACATTCATGCGCCTTATACGATATACACAAACGTAAACCACCGCAACGTCGGGTCCACCATCGCCCTGCGGAGTTCCCCGGCAATCTGCATGGTGACATATATATATACATATAAAACTGCCTCCATCGATGCTGGGACAGCAACGATTCGTCGTGTAGGGTATCGACCTTAATCTTGAAGGCTGCTGCTCTCCATACTGCGTGATCCAACAAACTCTATACACGGAATATTTATCGCTCTTAAAACAACTTTATTTGTGCTTGAGTGATGCTCGTGCTCTAAACTTTTGCATCGATGTGTATCGCTATAGATTACGTAATGACGCAGTCGGCACTTTGACGAGAGATGCGCTGATTCAACGTCACCGATGAAAAAAAAATTACAGAAAAAATGGCTGAAGAGTAAACAGAGCAGAAATCTACCTTGTCGTGAAAATCGCGTCCCTAAACATTTGCGGCCGACTGTGCATGTGCTCGTGTTAAGATGCCACTAAAATACCGGAGTGGAAGCGCGAACATTGTACGGAGACTTTATACGCACCGGTATTATACGCCCTTTAACGGCGCGCGACATCTTACGACTGCGCGTGCAATTAAGCATGTGCAGAATGCGTGTGCGAATGCATCTGCAGAACGCGTGTGCAACCAGCAACAGTTCTTGGTGGCAAAATTATTTATGAACCATTCATCGTTGCAGAAAACTTTACGTACGTCAAATACAAAATCAAGAACGTGAACGCCAGCACGTGTGCGTTCAGGTCAAAGCCTTATTACGCAACCGGATAGAGAAATAGAAAAGGCGAGAAAGCGTACGGTAAATCACGAAATCGGCCAGCGAACCACAGCATCCGAAGTCGTTACATAAACGTCTCACGTGTGTCTTATGCAACACGTACGGGGAGTAGGAGACAAGGGAGTCGGGACATCGTCGTCGCGTAGAGAGAGCGAGGAGAGGAAGGAACGTGATACGGAGGATCCGGCCAAGAGAGCCCGAGCTGTGGAACTACACTGTTGGAGTTGCGGACGAGCTTGCGTTACGCCGCAGATGCTCTCGGCGAAATTGCGGCCCCGACATTCCGCCTGCGCCCGTGGAGACGCCGGTTGGCGCATGCCTGCACTGCTCGCAGACACCGCGTGTGCGTGGTGAGAGGGACAGCCCGGTAGAAAGGAAATATTTGGCAACGAGAAGGGATCAGACGGCTGCGATACTGCTGACGGCATGCAATAAGAAACGTCGTTTCAGCTGTCTGCTTGTCTCTCTCTCACTGTGCGTGTGTGCGTGTATGAAGGGGGGAGGGGTCGTCATACATTTGATACACCTGCTATATACCGCTGAGACTGACTGTGCAGAGTGTCATCTTTGCCATTTTTTTTTTCTTCAGCACGGTTTGCAAGGTAACCATGTCGCGTCTCCCGAAGTGATACGCGCAAGGATAAGAACCTACTGCGGGACCTTCAGAAATATTGTATGCTGGTCTTTACAGTAAAACACTTAAACTGGGTGTCATGCATTTGATACCGCTGCTATATATCGCTGAGACTGAGCAAATCGTCATATTTGCCTTTTAATTTCTTCAGCGCGGTTTGCAAGGTAACCATCGTGCCTCCCGAAATGATACTTTATGCTTATGAAATATTTTGTGCTGCTCTTTACAGTAAAATACATCAACTTAAATTAATAAAGCATGCGTCACGCCAGTTTCAGCGCCTGTTTGCTGCCTTCATACCGGCAGCACCGGGGAGACGTCGCTCGAAGTCGTCGCTCACGTGGGCTTTGACTTGTAGGCGACGAGCGGTCACGACAGCCATCGCGTCGCTTGTCCCCGTCGCGCGCAATTAAGATCGCTTGCATGGGAATCATACTGACGTGAACGGGAGACGATGAAGCTTACTATACACTCACCGAGTTGAACAGTAATTTTGTTCTAGGGTTCAACGGCTGAAAGCAACCGCAGATCGACACCCAGCAAGAAGATGGATATGTTTTTTTGTTTTGTTTTTTATGAATGCTGTAGGTATGATGAGTGCCAAAACAACACGAGGCCTTGGCACATCAGGAAGAAGAACCACATAAATGTATAACAGAATATAAAGAAGCCCCTGAGGGCCGTACACGAGACCATAAGCCATAGCAAAAAGTAATTTGCCCGCATGTGTCAAAAGCAATAAGAAAGAACAGGGTTTCTGGGCTATGAAACGAATTAAATGGAAAAAGAAAACGATCTCGTTGGTTTCTGAACAGTGAATGTCACCCTTCTCCCACTATTTTGTTCTTATCTGAAGCTTCCCTTATCACGATGAAGAGAAATAGAAGGACAAATACATATAGTTAGAGAAAATTGAACTATGCGATCTTAAGGATAAATGTTTCGAAGCAATAATTAAGTATATGTGTAACCTCCTAAGACAGCGCAAGTTAAAATCCACTTCTTGTTTAAAAAGGAAAACAAAGTGCAGGAACACGGGACACATTTTCTTTTTTTTTATTGAAATCGAAAATGAAAGAAACAGATTTAGTCACCTATAATGGTAAGCAGATTTTCCTTCTCAAGTAATAGTATTAAGAATCAGAAAAATATTTTAAAATACGAAATGATGGGGCAGGTTCGGAAAATCTAGAGCGCAGTTAGATAAGAGAGTAAATTAAGTCCACATATAATCCTAGACACACTGGAATATCCGAAGACAAAAGACGAAGATACGTTGCGCCAATTGTGGGCACCATGCGCCTCTCTCACAGCGAAGCCTCACGAATTTCCTCGCATGTATAGAAAGAAAGCTCTATTTGGCGCCGACACCGAACTTCCTCGGGTCCTCGCCAAAGAAAGACCAGGTTTCCCTCCACATTTCTCAGTGGGATGCGATCAGTGGCACTGGGTGGGGGGGGATGAGGGGGGGTGCACTCGTGGTGGTGGTTTGGGTCGATCGTCAAGAATGCGGTGGCGTGAGGCGTGCGGGAGGGCCCCCACACCAACCGCTGCCGCTGCCGCCGCCGCTGCCGCCGCCGCCGCCGCGGGCGCGTTATTACGGTTATTAAGTGCGAGGCGTGCAGATGTGTGGCGTGTGCATGGCGTCCATTTCGCGCAGAGACAAAGGGCGAGGGGGAAGGGGCCAAAGAGCGCCCGAACGTTTCCAGCCAGAAGGCTGCTTTTCTCCTCCCTCTGGGGCCTCCTGCGCTGCTGCGAGGGTCCAAAAAAAAAGAGACAAAAACAGCGAGGCTCACCAGGACGTCGAAGGTCAAATCTTTCAGGCGACCGCTCGTCGCCTCCTGCTGTAGCCATCGACATCGTCTTCGTTCCTTCCCCCCCCCCCCCTCCTCGTCGATCTCCTCAATCTTTCGCTCTCCTTCGATTTCGCAACTATACAACGCAGGAAGGGCAACGATATGTGAGAGTGAGGAATCATTGTTGTCCTTGCATTAAGTAAGAATCCGTGGCTAAAGGAGAGGGCACCTGGAGCGCATCGGTGGGTCGTTAGATCATTGGGATAGCCTTCTGCATGGCATCCTGAGCGTGGGGATGACAGGAGAGATAGGATAGGAGGTATATGACGTATCGAGTATAGCCTGTCATAGGCGGGTTCAATTTCAATTTGAAGTTTTGTAATATAATATGTGCAACCAGCAACTAACGGAATGACAGCAAAATTTTAGGGAGGCGCCCAGTTGTTGACTTTTACTGCGCATTGATTGATTGATTGGTTGATTGATTGATCCCTTGATTGATCGCTTGATTGATTGGTTGGTTGATTGATTGATACCGACTAACTGATGCGGTCACTGAACTTCGATTTAGGGCTTACATTTAAACGCGGTTTTGCGATATTTTACCCCATGTCGCGCTTTCTTTCCTTGCTCCTGTTTCCAGACATTTCGTTTCCGTAGTTGCACTTCGGCGGACCACGTGTCACACCACTTAATATATTCTCAGTTCACGCCATTCATGCAGGCCAGAGTGAAACCGCCCTGGAAGGCACAGCGAAGCATCCGCTTGAATCGAAACATATTATACGTGAGGCCGCCACGACCGAGCCAAAAAGGAGCCGAGCGAGCCTCTTTCACCCGCTAGAAAAGCCCACCGACGCCTACGTATACGATTGCCGGCGCAACGCTCGCTTCCAATGTCTCGTGCGCATGCGTTTACTCGTCCGTGCACTCACGTCTCGTCTCCTCCAACAAGCGGCAGCGAGGATCTCGCAGCGAAACCTCCCTTTGAAACTTCGTGCGCGAGCATATGCAACGCGACCGAACCGCAACAAGCTAACCTTCCGCCCTTGTTCCAGCCACTTCCCATCTATTAACGCGCGCGCTTCTCGGATCGAAGACACACGCTCATCCTTTGCGCTGCTTCGCACGCCCCTGTCTCTCCGTCTCACTCGAGGACGGTTATATACTGTCTCGCCAAGAAGATATAGCGCGCACGCGCACGAACAAGGGCTTCTTCTTCTTCCTCCACACTGTGTCTACACACACCGCGCAAGCAAAAAAAAAATTAAAATGTTGCCACACCGTCGCGCACTTCGTTTCGCGAAGAGCGAGAATTCGCGCCGAGCGAGCGGAGCCAAAGCTGCGGGCGAGCGAACGTCTTAATAATTGCACACCACCCCGAGTCTTCCATTACCGCCTGGGCTTAACGAGGCCAAATTACAACAGCCGCGGCCACAGAGCCTCTGCTCTTTCTTCTCTGTTTCTTTGTTTCTCTCTTTTTTTTTTTTTTCAGCTCTGGATAAAGAACCAGCTACAGGGAACGGAAAAAGGGGGAAGGTCGCGCGTCAAAGAAGGTCACGAGAAAGAACATCTTTTTTTTTTTTTTTTTTTTTTTTTTAGCGCCTCTATAGTCTCGTCCTCGTCTCCGGGCTGTTCTCGCAGAAGGCTTACCGTAAGACCGCCCCGCGCGCCACACCATAGAGCCGTTGAGGAGAGCAAGCCCGCCCGAATTGGGCGACTCAGTTCAACCGCGCGCTTTGCGCGGGCTCGCGGCAAGCGTGCATTTCACCGGCGTGTATATTTAACGCTCGTATACCATTTCGCTTGTCGTCGCCGCCGCCGCCGCCGCCGCCTTGACTCGGGGCCGTTCGCGTTTCTCAACGCACTTCGTTTCGGTTGCGTATTCCTCCCTTCACCCGCTTCCTTGTGTCTGCGAGAAGAAAGTCGTTTGTCGCGCTCGGCTGAGCAAAGTTAGACTCGGGCGCTCGAAGTCCTTTGCTTTAGCGCGGCTTCCGCGCCGCAGTTGTAATGAGTTTTGCAACCTCTCGAGTACTCCGCCTTGTCATTTGTTTTCCTCGCGTCATTCTTTTTTCTCTCTCTCTCTGTTTCTTGTTTTGCTCGAGGCGAGAACAAAAGATGAAGTCGCCTTGCGTCGACCAAAATATTACTGACTGCATGCCGCGCGTGGGACAGCGGGTGTGTAGTCCGTAATCAGTCCACGAGCTATGCGCGCCTCGTTTCCTTAATGGATATTATTGGCAGGCCAGGACGGGTCGCGAAACATGAAGGGTTCACTCGCTTCCCACGGTGTAACGTCGTTCGTTGCTCAGCTGGGTCGTGCGCGGAGCATCGGGGAGGACGCGGTCCGGGCCCTTTTATGGAACGGTCGTTCTTTCACGGTTTTGATTTGGTCTTTAATATCTGTAACGATGGAAAGGGCGTCATTATTGTCGGGTCTCCCACATATCACTGATGACATGAAGACGAAGCTTCCGTTATGGACCGAATTATCGTCGCCGACATTTACTTCGAGTCACTCCCTTTGGATGTTTTCTTCGTTATCTGTACGGAAAGCGCGCCGACAGCGTGTGCTAGTATACTTGATTAACTAGCGGCCGCTCGTCAGGAACACTTTAGTTATGGGTCGAGGCTGCCGACATTGCGAATGTTAAATGTCGTTTTTACGCCGTCGGCGCTAAGTTAATTCTGGTGGTGTACCAAACACCTCAGGTCATGTCTTTCACAGCTTGCAAATTGGCCACACCCCCTGGATGAGTGAGTGAGTGAGTGAGTGAGTGAGTGAGTGAGTGAGTGAGTGAGTGAGTGAGTGAGTGAGTGAGTGAGTGAGTGAGTGAGTGAGTGAGTGAGTGAGTGAGTGAGTGAGTGAGTGAGTGAGTGAAGTGAGTGAGTGAGTGAGTGAGTGAGTGAGTGAGTGAGTGAGTGAGTGAGTGAGTGAGTGAGTGAGTGAGTGAGTGAGTGAGTGAGTGAGTGAGTGAGTGAGTGAGTGAGTGAGTGAGTGAGTGAGTGAGTGAGTGAGGTGAGGTGAGGTGAGGTGTGCCTGCAGTGACCATAACACACAACATGCTATGCTGCTCAGGCTTCCTCTAAAATATAGGGACTTGTTGGCGACTTGAGGAGTGCCATGTTGCGTTTTAACTGGCGAAATACGAAGAGTGGGTCAGCAGGTATTACAGAAAGAATGAAATAACCTAATAGAATAAGCAAACAATTAATAAACTAGGGGCTTTGCTTTTGATGTAGCCGATGCAATGTACCGCTAACTATGGTGCTCGC
Organism: Dermacentor silvarum; assembly: GCF_013339745.2. NCBI lineage: Eukaryota > Metazoa > Arthropoda > Arachnida > Ixodida > Ixodidae > Dermacentor > Dermacentor silvarum. The sequence goes on along the minus strand of NC_051156.1, from coordinate 212,356,038 downwards.
CTTTCGAGTAACTTGAACTCTAGGGCGCCGACATCGCGGATCTTCGCTGCGTTGACGTTGCTGCATATTCAGGCGCACAGCAGGGTGTGATGCTATAATTACAAAACAAGCCAACCCAGTGTATGCCACAACAGAGCGGAACTAATTAAGCCGTCATGGTGCGAAGACAGATATGAACGCGCACACGTACCGCTCTTGACTGCCACGACGACTACATTCGACCGCGTTCCAGAGCTTCAAAAAAGAAGGAGGGACGCAGAGGGCACTGTTACAGTTCCTCCGCAGCCGACTGTATAGCGACATACACCGAAGTCGCCCCGCCTAAATACAACAAGGGGGCAGCTCTGTTACTCCTCCTGCGATAAGGATAAAAAACACTTACGGCAACGCCGCGGTAGGAAAGCGCGGCCTATTAATCACCGCCGGACGTTTTGGAGCGAATGAATTAAGGCGCCCGCTAACGGGTGCAACCGAGGTATATACCATCTCAGTGATTTACGGTTCCACCCCGCGCCAGGCAGCCACCGCATCGGAAAACCCGTTGCGCGCTGCGCCACGTACGGGTGGCAGTGCGCCAGCCGAGACCGAGTAATCGTGGTGCGGTCTCAGTAGGGTGTGGCGGCCGCGCCTCCGCAAACGCGTGCGGTCGATCTATTACGCCACTCGGCGGCTACTGCGAGCCACGTAAGCGCGCGCGCCTCTGTACGTGCGTACAGCGCACAGAATATATTGTTTATTGCACGCTGCACCATCGGCGATAGTCGCGTTTGTGAGATCTATGTGTCGGTGATGCTTTAGTAGCGTCGATGGATATAAGATAAGGAGGAGAAAGTGCTTTAATGAACGTCGGAGATGGTAGCTTAGCGAGAGGTCTGTATAGTCACGCCTATGTGTGCAGTGCCGCCCACTGTTAAAGTGAATACGCGAGCCGAGGTTGAGAGCGTGTTATAAGCTCTATGGCTTGTGCCTGTTTTTGAAGCAGCGAGTCGAGGTTGGTGGTGCCTGTTCCCCTCCTAGAGTGTGCGAGATACACTGAAACTTTTTGGCGAGACTGTATCGTTATGCGCTTACTATGTTGCGCCACGCTTTGCTGTACTAGACCGTATAGTACAGTGTACAATACTGATACTGTACCAAAATGTAAAACAGCCCGACAATGGCAGCCATGCGTACACGTTCCAGTTATACGCGCACGAGACTGTACTCAGCTGCAATGTGGTCGACAACGGCGGATAAATTATAAAATATTAACTTCAAGCGCTCAAAGTGGCTGCCTTCGTAAGCCTTGTTGCGCTCTACCTATCTATAGCGTGGCCGTTGAGTTAATATATTCAACACTCAAGGATAAGTGAGACTATAGATACTGGAATTTATTTCGCCCTGCTGCTTATCTTGCAAGTTCCTCTGAAACCCACCGGCACATCTGAGTACCTTGTCTCGGCGACACGCGCGCCAAGACGATTGCACAAATTCCCTGCGCCAGCTGTCTTGCAGCGGTCGCGCTGACACTGAAGACGCAGCTGGTGTCGCAAGCCGTCAGCTGAAGATTCTCGCCACTCTATTTTTAATTAAAGTCCCTTCTCTAAATGCCGCGCTTTTTTTTTTCTTTCGTGCCAACGTGTGCCATTGTCCCTCACTACGCCGAGACTCTCCTTGCGTAATATACGGCGGCTGTCTAACTCATCCACACATAGCTGGAGCTGGATACAGAACTGCAGGGTGCGCGAATAAATGAGCTGTGTGGTCGGGATAGCAGGTTCAGCTGGGACGTATGGCTCGCAGTATGTTGCGCCCCTGGTTCAAATCCCCTCCTCGCCGTTAGTTTTACCTGTATGCATTGCGAGAGGATTCAGACTGTATGCATCACTTGATGGGTGAAGCACCGGTGAAGCCTCTGCAAGACTATAGAGTCCGACTGCAGATAGCAAGACTCCTCCTCATCATCAAAGCCGTCGTAATATCGCGCTACACTACAAGGACTTCAGCCGCAACACAGAGACCACTTTGACTTCTGAGGCGCAATTCACTCGCTCGGTATTAAAGACACGCACTTGGTAGCAAAGTCTGAAGGGAACCTCTATTAAACTTTCTAACGACCGGGACGGCAGGCGCTGTTGCTTAAGAGACAAGCCCAGACACTAAATCTAAGTAAGTCGAAAGTATGAGAAGAAAAAAGATACTACCGGATTTTTAATTTTCTTCAGTGCGAACAGCGCTACTAAAAAAAAAAAAAAAGAAGAAGAAGAAAAAAAGAAAAAAACTGTCTCTAGACTTTATTTCTGGACGCCTGGGTGCAGCTTCAGCGCTTGCTAAATTAAATTCCTGTCGTTCGTTGCCTTCAACGTCCAATTTGTTTTTTTACACCACCTTCTTATTGATTTTTGTTTTATTTCTTGCTTGTTACATCTGATGCAGTATTGTCACCGCGGTGCCTTAATTCTTTTCTCATCGTTTTCTTATCTCGCTTACTTTTTTCGCGTTACGCAACAATACCTTTACACCGGCTTATCGTCGACGAAGAAAGTACAATTACCGCGCCCTGACGGTCTCAGAATTCAGTCATTGGTTATTTTTTAATGGTTTTTTTTTTTTCAAACTTGAACTAGAAGTCTGGAGCACTTAATATCATCGCAAAAGCAATACTCATTCCGAAAAGCAAATCCAGCTTGGTTGTGTGCTTCAAAGAGCTACGAAAGCTTGTTCGTAAAAAAAGTATAAAGAACGCTGTCGCTTCGGTGCGTTGTGACGTCACTTGCGGGCTACGATCGTTGTTGCTAAAGCGGCTGGCGCACGGAACGTATTACTGGTTGTATAAACGAGGCAATATTAAGGAGCAAGCTTTTAGTTTTTGGTAGTATAACAGCTGCCCGTGTGCAACGAACATTTTAAGAATCTATTTTACGTATTTTAGTCGTATGCTCCCAGTTAGGCGCAGGGGAAATGCTTTTGCGCATTGTATATATAGACAATTAAACCTCCGCCTGCTAATAAAAAATGCTATCGTATTTAGGACATACATGTTCTCGGCAAAGTATAGTCCATACGACATCTATGCAAAAAGAAATGAAGAGAGGATTCAGACTGTATACATCACTTGATGAGTGAAGCTCGGGGGGAGCCTTTGCAAGGCTATAGGGTCCGACTGCAGGTAGCAGCACTCCTCCTCCTCATCAAAGCCGTCGTCATCAAAAGAAATAAAGAAACGGGGGAAAAGTAATAAAAACAAAAAGAAGAGAGAAAAATGGAGAGAGAAAGAAAACATGGCTCGGGCGACGGCGAGTTGCCTTACAGCACATGAAACGAGTGTGGTGTGCTTATTGAACAAGCGGTGCCTAGAACATAGAGGCCATGACGTGTTTCTGGCTCGGAAAATCGATGATTCCCAAATCCACGGCTCAACGACGGTTTCCTCTCACATACGGATGCAAATCTTGAAGGCTATGCTTTTAGCGGTAGTATGCGCCGAAAGTGATTGCAGAGTCGGAAGCACATCATAACCCATTATTTCCGGCGCATGCAGCCCGCAAAAGGGCAGCCTTCGAGATTTGTTTTCTTTACCCGGAGGCAGTCGTCGCTGAGGCATGGATTTGGGAGTACACCACCAATGTGAATAACCAATGGCGCCTGTCCCGAACAAATTAGCAGATGCACCGTGGACGACTATAAACGGGCACGCCGACCGCCTGGACATTCCTAGCACAATAAATACACACGAAGTATGCATAGAATGACCGTGTAATGTAAATTCAGTTTAAAAGTTTTGCTTCTTCTGAAATCGATCATGTTGTGTAAGTATCAACAATGGGGAAATTTAGCTGTTTCAGCCTAATTCGAAGGAAATTTTGGAACAGCATAATCTGTATTCTTGTGTGAAGGGTTGATACCCAAGTGGCACTGAAATCATGGCCAACGTAAGCACAGCGTAGGCCCATCGTATCATTACTTACGGCTCGCACTATCAAATGTGTAAGACCAATTCAGGCCGTACTGTTCACTGCACCAGTATACAATATGGTGTACTGTTGTACCCTCATCGGATTAGATAACGCGCAGACCCACCGCGGTGGCTTAGCAGTAGGGTGTTGCGCTGCTAAGCACGAGGTTGAGGGATCGAATCCCGGCCGCGGCGGCCGCATTTCGATGGCGACGAAATGCAAGAACGCCCGTGTCCCGCGAATTGGGGGCACCTTGAATATCCCCTGGAGGTCAAAATTAACCCGGAGTCCCCCACTACGGCGTGCCTCATAATCAAGTCGTGGTTTTGGCACGTAAAACCCCAGAATTCAGATAACGCGCAGCTTGTTGCACTCGGTGTTAAGTTTCTTGTGTTACGCGGTTGGCTGCTATGTTAACAGACCAACTGTGCAGAGCTTCATACGCTACCGCGTTTAAAAGGTGGCACTCTGGCAGAGCAGTTGCCAACAACTTTTGCAAAGCTACGTCCGCCTGCAGTAAGCAACACTCGATCCTCATCTTCCGATAGTCTACAGATAGAACAGGGCAGTGAAAACTGATCCGTCTTGTAAAAATGATCTGTCCAACTTCAACAGGTGCGTATCCTTGCCCTTTTGACGTTCCGTTGAATTCTCGTGGACATTTGTACAGTGGAATGAACTGCAGGCAGACAGCAGAGGGCGTTTAGCAATGAATGAAGAATAGATATCGAAGCAGTCACGGAAAATTGGTTATCCGCTTCCGTTCCCTAAATGTTAATATTTATCGTAGCGGCCCGAGCGGCGCGGTGGAATCCTCTTTGATTCTCCAAGCTGTCAATATTGATTTCTCACGGGATGAAAGATACATAGCGTGAAAGTGGCAGCGTGAATGTTTTGTGTAGGTGTCAATAAAGCGCTAAACGTTTCTCGTCTTCTTGTTTCATTGCAGGTGAGCATACAAAGCTTTGGCTGGCTTGGACCCGTCTTTCTCGTCTGTCTCCGTGTAAGTGGATTTGGTGTCTTGCCAATTAATGACTCAAGAAAATTGATATCGTGTGCACCGCTGGGAGATTTATTGCTGATCGAGATTATAAATAATGAGTGATATGACGTCCGCTAGACTTCCTGATCGATCCTCAATGCTCGAAAGCTCTTCAGATTGAAGCGAACCTTCATCCTCACTCTACTGAATTTTCAAGCGCCAGAAAATTTTCTTGACGCGACGCAACCAGGCTCGGTGTAATTTAATTATTCCTTTCGGTTCATTCTATTTTTTTATTACGATAGCAATTATATGGACACTCCAAGTGGATTTCTGCCGTCGGCGTCGCCGTCTCCGTGAGGTTCCGTATAAAGTTCAACGGCGATGAAATCGTCGCCGCGCGCCGTATGCTGTATGTGCGAGTGAAAGCGCGCGAGCGACGCGCGCTTTCACGGGGAGCGAACGCACGGCGGAGAGCAAACGCGACTTCTACCGTCGCGCGAAAGGCCGTGGGGGACGGGAGGGAGGGGAGGCGACGATTAACCGCGGCACCAAATGCGTATTTATATAAAAACGTTGCGAGGCGAGAAGGTGGTGAAGACTTCCGACGCTGCTCGACGAGTGTCCCGTTCTGATGTCGTCGAAAACCTCCGAGCCGCCCCCAGAGGCACCGGCAACAGTCCCTAACGCCGCGCGCGTTCGGTGCGAACGCGGTTAAAACGCCGATGGCGTCGACAACAGTTCTGCGCGTTGCTGGTGCTGCTACGTTGTCCAAGTTTATACGGCTGATAAAACTACTATACTTACTCCGTATAGCTCTCTACTAATTTGCTATCGCAATTGATGCTTCGCCTTTCGGGTGAAGCTGCGACATTTTTAGGGGCGAAGCTCCTTATAGCGGCACCCGTTCGTCCCCGTCGTCGTCGTCGTAGTAGTAGTGTGTAACCAGTCTGAGAAAAATGAGAAAAAAAATTCCGAAGTTGTGTCCGTAGCGCGGAATCGAACCAGGGAACCCTCGCTTCCGAGCGCGCGGCGTTAGCCCACTACGCCACGAAGCGGACATGGACACATGCACCACGATGGCAATAAATACCCAACATCAACGAAAGGCCGCGTTTCTAGCGCGTTTCTAACGCGTTTGTGCTAGCGCGTTACGGCCCGTGTAAGAAGCTGGTGTAAGACGCTGTGGCCTCTCCGCCTTACCTTCAACGCGTTTCGAACGCGCTGCCCAAAGCGGCGGCAAGTCAAGTTCAAGTCGAGGAGCGTTTATGAATACGGGGGGTATACTCTCTCGGCAGTCATGTGATGGCGTCGGCAAACGCGGTGCACGTTCCGGCATGTGTAAATGGCTGCGTAAGACGCTGTGGCCGCTCCCCCTTACTAGAGAGTACTGCACGTTTCTAACGCGTTTGTGCTAGCGTCCCCTTAAGCGGGAGATCCGATGATTCCCTCCGGAGCTTCGCCCACTCATAATCATTCACCCCGTGGATATGCTGTGAATTTTTTTATTCTTATCAGCCACCCCTCACGACCAGCCAATCCTGGTGATATCGTCGGCAGAACGATGCCACGTACCGACGACGCGCGAAAAAGAATGGCATCGGAATAGAATTGTTACATTATCCCAGTCGAGGGCGCAAAAAACATACATGCTCCTAGTGGCTCCTTTTTCTTTTTTTCTACAAAGACTGTACCTTAATTTCCGAAAGTGGGCTCTTACGAAACAAAAGTATGCCTCTCGGCCGCCATCGTTGTCGTTTCCTGTGACGGGTGTTTCCAAAAGGAAGAAAAAATGTAAGACGTTGTAAAACCATGGTTCTCGTCCCACTTATGAACATGTGAGCGATATCTTTCATCGCCATTCATCGCTTAAAAAGAAACACACACACAAGAATCCCTTGTGAAGCGAAAGACAAAAAGAAATAAAAGAAATAAAGGAATGAGTGACAGATAACGACCTTGACGAACTGGAGCAGGAATAGCGATTAAAGAGAAACAAAAAGAGAGCCGAGTCATGCGTGAATGTCCTCGCCCATTAAATTCTCATTAGAACAATGGATGACAATGGCGACAGAAACGAGAGTCTCCGCACGACAACCGGCGCTGCTATTTCTGGGAACTTGCGCTTAGGCTGACCTTCTAAAACGAGACATGTGCCGAATTACGATGGAAAAAAAACAAATATTAAACAAAAGAAGAAAAAGCAAATCGGAAGAAACGGAAACGGGAGCAAAAGCGGAATCACCAGAGTATATCTGTAGAAGAATAAATTGTAGAACAGGCACCGGCGGGGGAAAAAAAAATATTGAAGTATAGAGAGGAGAGAACTTTCGATCCTTGAGTGAGAATCGATACTTTGTCCCCACTTTGAGATTTGTTCTGTTTATGAGCCTTTACACATCGGGAGGCTCTCTGGAAGAATGCCTGGAAATTAAGGAGAAAACATACACAAGTGCGCCGTAGAGAAAGCTGAAGAGGCATTTGGCAGCGGCGAGCCCAATTAATAGAAAACGGTTTACTGACCCTCTCTCACTTTTCTTCGACTGCTCTCTTCTTCTTCTTCTTTTTATACTTCTTTCTTTCTCTTTCTGCTGTCGTCACCCAGCTCGTTGCCTCTCTCTCCCAGATTTTCCTCCTCAAACGCGAGATCGTCAGTGTGTAGTATGGTTTCCGTGACTTGCCTTTGGCAACCCATTTCACTTTTCATTTCCTCATCCCCTCAGCTCCGATCGACGTCATTCGTTACCTCTGACCAAGTGTTGCGCTTTCCTCTCCTCCTTGCTATCTGTAGTCTCTCTCTGTCGCAATGGGCTTTGTCACGGGAACTCAGGATAATGTATGTATGTATGTATGTATGTATGTATGTATGTATGTATGTATGTATGTATGTATGTATGTATGTATGTATGTATGTATGTATGTATGTATGTATGTATGTATGTATGTATGTATGCATGCATGCATGTATGTATGTATGTATGTATGTATGTATGTATGTATGTATGTATGTATGTATGTATGTATGTATGTATGTATGTATGTATGTATGTATGTATGTATGTATGTATGTATGTATGTATGTATGTATGTATGTATGCATGCATGTACGTACGTATGTATGTATGTATGCATGTATGTAATTTTTTTTTCACGCTCTCAATCCGTCATCCCTCATGAAATGCCATACCCGGTGCTGTATTCGAAATTTGTATTTAGGCTAACCTTTCCAGTCAACAATAATTTTTTTCTCATTTATCTCCTAGTTACGGTCCGTTTCATTCGAACGTCTTTTTGTCCTTGCGGTACTTTCCTCCTTTTCCTCGCTATCCACTCCGGCTTCACAACTCTTGTTTTACCTTCGAGGCCTCTTTCTATTCTTTCCTGTGGCGTCTTTCTCTCTCTTTTTCGATCCCCTCGCTTCTGTCGCCATGGCCTCCTCTGCTTCCTCTCTCCGTTTCCCGCGTTAATTGATTCCCGGTGATTGATTTATCGGCCGTCTAGCCTGGCTCGCCGCCGGCACACCGGTCCAGGCGTGTGCGAGGGAGGAAGCACTTAGCTCGTCGTTGTCGTCGTAGGGGCACCCCCCTCCCCCCCTCTCCTCTCCTCCACAGTGGGAGGCGACACTTTCGGCCTTCCGTACTCGTTCGCCACCCACCCTTCCGCCTCGTCCCCGCTTCCCTTTCTCGCTCGCTGCAGAAACGAACCACGCGAACGCCGTGCCATGGTTTCGCGGCGTGTTTCGCATGGAAGCCGTGCACCGTGTCGTCTCCGTGACTTCGTCCAGGTGGGCGTATTTACACGGCCGCCTCGCTTATTCCTACATACCCTCACTGTGGCGCCGTTTCGTTGGCGGCATATTTATCTTTGTTTCGAAATTTCTTGCGCCGATAAGACGAATCCGCGTATGTCTCGTTTCTTTCTTTCTTTCTTTCTTTCTTTCTTTCTTTCTTTCTTTCTTTCTTTCTTTCTTTCTTTCTTTCTTTCTTTCTTTCTTTCTTTCTTTGTAGCAGTGGCTTTGCCGAGTTCTGTCAGGTGTGTGGGGTGTCCGTCGATACCAGCTTTCCAAAAGAAAATTATACCTTCGTAATATCGTTACAACGGCAAAAGTTAGATAACTCGGCGTTTCCGAAGAAAACGGGGTGCCACGTAGGGGCAGGTGGTATTGATTTATGGTGTTTAACGCCCCCCCCCCCCCCCCCCCAAGAGAAAAAAAAAAAACACTGTCGCTGTGAGAGACGCAGCATATAGCGGAGGGGTCGAGGGTACTTTTGGTGACCTTGAGTTCCTAAGCCTAAGTACCCGAGCATTTTAGCGCTCGTCGGTATGTGACCGCCACCTGAAATGGGGTCAATAACCTCGTGTTCAGCATCAGACCATCATAGCTACTAAGCCACCGTGCCACGTGGATGGCACGCTAAGTGTAGGCAGATCCTTCCTGTCCTCCAACCCATCCCGACGAAGTCGTCGTTGTCGTTGGGCCAGCTAAGGTTTTCTTGGTCTTCACTTTTCTTGAAGTACTGAATTTACTCTCAATTGTTTTCACATATTTGAGGAAGGGCATGAAATTAGCAAATAGCAGCACTACGGTTGAGATTGACCCTCTCATGTGGCCCTTCCCAGCAACGAGGTCTACTCGGGAGAAAATTCCGAGAGGTATACCAACCTATACGAACGGATGAAACAGAGTTACGAAAGGCGTTTACTTATGCACGATAAGCTCGCTAAGCCACTGCTGCAACTTCCGTATGAGGAGGGCTTCCACGCTTTCACTTAAATATACATCTATTCCGCGAAGCAAACCATACACCAGAAAATTTGGGAAACGAAAGCAGCTCTGGTACTATCCGCTATGTCATATTGATCATAAACGGAAGGGGGAAAAGAAAACCGAATAATTGAAAATAAAATTAAAATGAAAAAAAAAGGAGACAAGGAAACACAAGCAGTTTGAACAAAAGTTTCTCCTTTAAGATCATCAGGGCGCTCTATTTACATTCCTCCGGGCTCGTACAATGTTCGCGCTATTGTGCGCTGGATGCTAGGGATTCGAGCATCCATGCGTTTCGCCCGCAGACTGAGGAAGTCCGCGTTTTGTTCGTGCCGCTTGGATGGTTTTGTGCGCACACTTCATCTTCGTTCTCGATCCGAACACGAGGCCGAGGAGGAACATGCACTCTCTTCTTCTGGTAACGTCTTCCGCCCGTAGTCGCTAAACTGTGAGAAAGCCTGGATGGTTAGTATATCGTAGTCAGCCAAAGACCGTACCAGGGTATTTTCGTTTAGCTACTCCTTCCCGGTCTAGCGAGCACGGCGCCCAGATCTTGCAACCGGAGCTGCGGAAGCGGAATCTACTTCCGGGTGTGTCGTTGAAGACGTTGTCGCGTCTTCTTCGCGCGGGGGGCAGCGACGAAAAAGAAAAGAAGTTAATTTCCTGAGATGACGTATTCATTCCGGGGAGGCCACCACCACGGGATAAAAGACGTTGCAAAACAGCTAGGAGTAAGTTGACGACCCTTACGAGGCATTATGAAGAAAGCAAACAGTTCTCACAAAGTAAAGTATACACGCAGAACACAAATTTCGACATGATTTTCAGCAGTAAAGAAGGCTCATATAACTACGAAAAAAGAAAAAGAAACGCACGTAGATGAACGACACTTGAAACTTATACTAAGAGCCACGCAAACACGAGTGCCTATAACAAGCTGCATCGTACATGTGTCGTCGTATTCGCAAGGTCTTAAATTTCTTCACCGCAGGTTTTGCAAACGAGCATGTAGTCATTATGGCATCATTTATATTTATAATTCGATTTTAGATAAAAATGTGACTGTGTTTTTGCGAGAAAGGTGGTAGTATGGTATTTGTTCGGAGCAAATGATCTCATCCAGTCACGGTAGTCAAAAAAGTTCTTTATCACGTGTTTTTCATGGGCGTTTGTCTCGGAGTCACTGAAACACGTACAAGGCTAACTTCACGGGTCAATTCGAACCAGCTTTGTGGTGGCTCTTCGGGGGAAAGGTCTTACTTGTTTCATCATCGCCACGCGATGCGCTGTCTTTTTCTTTTTTCTTTTTTTACTAGTGCGCACGAAGGGACCTCACCTTGTTCAAATCTACCAGCACGGTTTGCAGTCTTGCACCAAAAGCCATCGTGCCGCGACATGCTGAATTAGTCGTTTCTACTCGGGTCACCGTAGCTATACCATGCGCTGCGCTCTACCAGCACACATGCGTATAGAGAGCCCTGAGAGCAACACGCCTTTGACACGTACGAGCGGCTTTAGAATTGTCACCGACGCTCTATACGGCACCTCTCGCGTCTCGAAAGACTGCGGCAGAATGTCAAGCGCACGGTGATAAAAAAATAATTAAAGAAAATCCAGCAGCGAGAGTGAAAACAGAAGAAATCGAATTGAGATACGCAATAAGCGCAACACGCGGATTTCTTTCTTTCTTTCTTTCTTTCTTTCTTTCTTTCTTTCTTTCTTTCTTTCTTTCTTTCTTTCTTTCTTTCTTTCTTTGTCTTGCGACGGTGAAGTGTGCGCTTCGTTTCTTGGATTCGCCGGTGGGTCGCGCCGGTGACAACGGAGGTGTCGCGATACAACGTAATAAGACTCGTCGAGACAAGTGACAGGGATATAAGGGCGACCCTCCTTTCTCTCTGTCATTCCTCCTCTCTCTTTTCTCTCCTCTTCAAAGAACAACGCTGGTCGCGGTCCTCGCAAATTCCAGAGTGTTATAGGAGTCCCAGGAGCGGGGGGCTACAGAACCTATATACACTGCCAAGTGTGCGGCCGATATATATAAAGCGAGCTAGTTCGGTCGGAAACAGAGGAACGGAATTCTTCCTTCGCTCCCGGTCCCACTACGAGTTCGGGACGCCGCGCGGAGCAACTTACTGTATATACCTAGACGTATAGCTGCTTCTCCTCCGGCCGACCTCGCGGGATCGGGAGAATTCTCGCTTCTTTTTTCGTGTCAGCCAGAACAGTCCCACAGGGTCAATTTTGTTTTCTTCTGTTTTCCCGCTTTCTTTTTCTCTTTCTCCTTCGAATCCTTTGTTTCACGCGTTTCCTCGCTTGTCCTTTTCTCTATTGCGAGCTGGTGGCATTCTCGCTACGCGTGCCTGCGCAAAGTGAGTGAAAGCCCCGAACGGAAAGACGGAGCACAGGGGGAGAGCCTCATACCTGTAGCTCTCGCTCGTCGCGACACTGTCGTGACGGCCAAGATTTAGCGAGCCAATGTTGTTGGTTCGAAGGCTTGCAGCCCCTTCTCAGTACATCGTTGTTTTTTTCCTTCTTCTTCTTCTTCTTCTTCTTCTTCTTCTTCTACTACTACTACATCCCCTTAGCCTTGATGCCCTGGTTACAGTGTCAAAGCCCCTCTGTGACACTTTGAAGCTTGTCAACCCACTTTTCAACTTCTCTCGTTTCTTTCATTCCTCCTTTCTGTCCTGCTTCCTTCCTTTCTAGTTTTCGTTTTCTTCTTCGCTGGATTCTTTAGGTGGGCTTTTCGCGTCTCGCGGAAACTTTGGCAGCGAAGTGAAACGGGAGCATTGGTGCGTGCCGTGTTGATGGGCACTTTCGCTCGACGCTACGCTGACGCCTTTCGTTTCTTTCGCGATCGAAAAGTAGGTGAGGACTGGCTGTTCGCTAATACAATTTCAAGAAAGAACAGCGCTCTTCAACCTTTCTTCCATCTGTCACTGGTCTACCGAGTCCTAATCAATAGTTGATTTATTGGCAGTTTTTTTTTTTTTTTGGACTACATATGTCTTTTTTTTTCTCTCTCAATAGTTGAAAGCCGCGTACAGGTCTGATGCGCGGGCGCAGAGAAGAAAACGTGTTTGCGTCTTTCACCTGAGTATGAGCGGACGGCGTAGCTTCGAGAATATCGTCATGTTTATTGCTACTTTCGCTCATAAGCACAATGAAGGCAACACGAGATGAATATAGCAAGTGCCAGATAGCTTTACAACGCTTACGCTGCAGCTCAATAGGTGCCGAGTGAGACTCGCTCTAATATTATCCTCATTTCAGCAACCGAACGTCCAACAAAGGTTCAATCCGCCGTGGTTGCTCAGTGGCTATGGTGTTGGGCTGCTGAATCACGAGGTCGCGGGATCGAATCCCGGCCACGGCGGTCACATTTCGATGGGGGCCAAATGCGAAAACACCCGTGTACTTAGATTTAGGTGCACGTTAAAAAAACCCCAGGGGGTCCAAATTTCCGGAGTCTCCCACTACGGCGTGCCTCACATTCAGATCGTGGTTTTGGCACGTAAAACCCCATAATTTATTTATTTAAAAAAAGGGTTCAGTGTTAAGAGTAACGTATACGCAAGCAGTGTGCTTTTCTTAGAACAAGAATACCGAGAAAACGAGCTCACTATCTCGCATAGGCTTGTTGGGGATCTCTCCTTCGCGAAATTGGTGCCATATATGCTTCACATTCCAATCTCTCTGAAACCACCGCAGCACTTAAACGGCATTCTAACGCCGCTCTTAAATAAAGATACGTGTAGTTTCTGTATTGATACTTTATTATTGCTTACTGTGCCAATTGCATGTGACAACGTATTGAGTATATTGAGTGCCTTTTCTTTTTTCTCCCTCGACCAGTATCTCTTCCAGGCCCAGAGGAAGAGGTTGAAAGTACTGTTTCCATCTAATCTAACTTCGTGTTCTTAGTTTATCCTCTTCTCCTGCAAATAATACCAATACTGCGCCTGCTGCTGTACTACTACTACTAACTAACTAACTAACTACTACTACGAACTACTACTGCTATTACTACATCTTGCTTCGTTCGCTATCTGGCACTCTCGATCAGGTTTCCAGTGACCTCGCTGCAGTGGTTTTGCGAGGTTCAGGACACGGCCGGCGTGTTTCCAGGGCGACCGCAGGAAGCGACGCGACTCGCTTACCTTCTCTGAACCCCCTCTCTCTCTCACTGCCGCGTGCAGCCAGCGTGCGATGAGCTGACCCGCTACACTCGCGCCGCGCGCTTCGCTATCTGTCGCCGTCGGCGCTATAGGCCCGCGGGAGCCAACGCGAGCAGGCCGTTATAGGTCGGTGCTCGCCCAGTTTGTAAACAACGCCGCGGCTTATCACTGCCGCGGGCGTGACATTGGCAGCCCTGGCTTTACACGGGTTCGACGCGCAGCGGCGCTGAATTAATGCCCCTCGCCGTTATCTGCCCGCAGCACGCGCGGCCAATCTTCTCTTCTGTTTCACTGATTTTGCATGCACCGGGCAGTTTTCGGTTTCCCCTCTAATCTTTTATTCTCTCTTGTTTTTTGTTTGTATTCCAGTCCCTGCTCGGTAACAAACTTCCGAGCCGCTAACTCTTCCGCGCAGCCTAGTTCCTGATTATAGATTCTTATCCGTTTCGGGTTGCTCAAACAACTGCCCGCGATAAGGCCTCAAGGGATATGCATCTTTCGAGTGAGAGTGAGTGAGGTAGTGAGCGATCGGTAGCTGAAAGCATATCTGTAGTCGTTTTTCTTCCATGAACTGGTTTTGCTTAGTGTAGCTTAAGCTGGCAAACTGGCAGAAATATTTATCAACGAAACATCAATAAAAGGACGAGCGCAGAGCATTTGGGAGCCTCCTTTCGACTAACCGAGACAACGAGTGTATTAGTAGATCCTTAAAGCGCGTGACGCACCTTAAAAGTTAGCCTTACCGTTTTTCTTTATTTTCATTTCTCCTTCCTTTGTTTAAAGAAAGCACGAAAGCATAGAGCAGCCGAAATTCAAAGTGCCTGCCACTTCCGTCCGCATGCGGAGCGCACTTTTTAAAACCACACAGACTTAAGTTGTCTCGAGTTCTCTGCTGTAAAATACCTGTCATCACCTTATTACAGTTTGCTCAGTTTCACGGTTGGCAAGGAACAGAACTTCACACGCGTTTTACCGTGGCTCATGCCACAAAACATCAACGTCCGTGACCTGTATCATTCTACCTCCAAACCCTCCTAAACACACGTTCTAAACAAACCCTCCTAAACAAACTACCAAGGCGAGTCAAAAAACAAAACAAAACAAAAAAAACAAATGGAGGGTGGCGGTTGGGGAGGGGTGAGGGACAAAGAAGTGAACTTAGTCGCGCGCAAGCCACCCTGCGTGGAAGCGCATGAATTTTATCCCTTATGGAAAGAGACAGCTTATTAGAGGCGCCCTTCGCGTGCAATGGCTAGTTCAGCACGGCCCCTAAAGATTAAAAATTCACGATACGAATACCGTACTTGGGATTCAAGGACCTTATACACCGATAAGCAAAATACCATTCAAACAATGCAAATTTTCTGCGAGCGCGCAACGCGAGTGGAAGTGGCTTCCCATTTTCCCCACCGGCGCTCTGTACACTTCGTTCTGCCCTTTTTTCTTTCTTCTCTTTCTTTTTTCGTATCGTGCACATTTTGAGGATGCGGACGATGCGAATGCTATTAGCGTCCGAACGCGCTATCTTCGCAGCGAACACGCCTGTTATGTCGGGTGGCCTTTATTACCTTTGCTTCGGCGTCTATATATATATATATATATATATATATATATATATATATATATATATATATATATATATATATATATATATACGGTACTCTCGCTCGTCGCTATGCATGTGTTCATGCGTTCAGTGTACTGTGTATGCCCCAAAACCGATCGCGGCGGTTCGTAAAACTCGTAGTTCGTTTAGAACGCGAGCTGGAAGGCCATTTGGCTGCAAATATTATGAGCTCGAGCGCGCATGCGCGCGTCCTCATTCAACGCGGCAGTGTACTCGTCGAAGCGTGCGCTCTTCCATCCCTGCAGTCTCGTTGTATATTTTCACGCGGCGCTTGTCGAAAACAAGGTTCCTTGTTGGTCGAGGGCACCAGGTGACATTTTGATTTTTCGTTGTCTTTCTCGAAACACAGGATTTCTCACTGCGAGCGCCACTGTTAAGAGGGAGCGATGTATTGGAAGCTGTTCGCTTGCTTCCACATATCACAATATCGGGAAACATACGCTGAATAGCATATTCAGTATTTCATACCCAACTTTACAAAGGTGATGATAATACGCTTCACACAATTTGTGTGTCTTAAATACCTCGTCGTTGTTAGAGATTCCTTAAAACGATAGACTTTGATTGATTGATTGATTTATTTATTGATTGATTGATTGATTGATTGATTGATTGATTGATTGATTGATTGATCAGCGCGACGCCATAGCCACTGCATGAGCTGCCGCACTTGGTGGACCAAAGCCTCAGTTTCGCCTCTTTCTCTCTTTCTCTCTGTCTCTCTCTCATTTATCGTGATATCAGGAAACAAAACATGAAGTGATTTCTCCAAATCGTGCGACACAAAAGCCATCCGCGCAAAGCTGGATATGCGCGAAACTCAAACTGGACAAAAACGCACGATGTGCGAATCCATTTCCCCCTTACGGTATAAAAACTCCGCTTGCGAACGGATTTACTATGCATCTTATATTCTCTTCAGAAGTCAATTTGATCTGTTGAAACGACGACGCCCTATACGAAAAGTTCACGTTATTCAATGGATAGCCAATTTCTCGCTTTGAGCACCTGTAGGGCATGATAACACACTGATAATTGTTGAGGAACTTCTCTAAATTGATCATTGATCTAGAGATACACCATTTGAATGAATAATTGACTGATTTAAGAAACGACAGACCGAACAACCTATACTGTAAAGCGCTGTTTTAGGGCACTCCGTCGTTCTCTTAGCATGAAACAACCGGCGCATAGGCTGTACACCGCGAGTGTGAAAAGCATTGTCAGGCTGCCGGCAGGAAGCGCTGAAAAAATAACAATAAAGCCGCGAACCACCCTCACACGAAAACGCGGGTTGTTAGAGCAAAACGAATAAACTGTCCGAGTAACCGCGGTACTCCTTATTACACACCTCCCAGCCTTTTTATCTTGCGAAGCATTTCTTATAGCGAATGCGTGTGCTTCTTTGCGTGAACCACGCGAAGCCTGCTTGAATGATTCTCCCTGAGGCATTGCGTTTTGCGTGCGTGCGCGCGCACACACACAGACACACCAGACAAGCAAATGAATGCATACAAACACAAGCACAGACGTATTGCGCCTGCTAGTTTCATAGTAACAGCGCGTATTCTTGCTTTTTTGTGTTGTTTCACGGCTCCCAGACACTCGCCGCCGCCGGAATAAGTGGGAGCAAAGTCAAGCGTTTTTCGCTTCTGCGCGCGCTCGCGCAGTCGTCGGAGAGGACCGCATATACAAGAAAGGCGTGTACGCGCTCTGCTTGCTGCTGCGGTGTGGAGGCGGTCTCCGAAGGAAAATGAAGAGTAATGTTCATCGTCCGTCCTGATTACGAATCGCGGCCCCGCTACTTCCCCAAGAAGAAAACGCGGCTCCAGCGTCCGCGCGGTAAAAACGCTTTCCAACGAGCACGCCAGTTTCCGAGACTCTCGCGTAAATCAAAAGTAAGCGGCGCCCAGCGGCAAACTGTTAAAAACTCTCGCGAGCCGCAACACAGTCTGCAGGCCGGCATCGTTCAGGTGCGCAGCGCGAGACACGGAAAAGCATATAGTGTAGCGTGCATGCAGGTTAAAGCAATATATATTTTTTTTCGATACCCTGGAGAGTATAGCCCTAGGGGCAATACGCTCAGCATTCGGTGCTCGTTTGTTTTCTACGGCGTCGTACGCGTATGTGCGGGAAAATAAAACCAGATCGAGGGGCCATTCCGGCGAAAAGAATTTATGCAGGATATAATGGCACAGCCGGGTTCTTTCGTTGTGTCGTCGCGTATTTGCTTGCTTGCCTCGTCAGCTTTTGTTGGTGGCTTCTTCGAGAAATTTGCTGCTCTTGCTAAAGTTCCTACGTCGTTTCGTTTCAGTGGATCGTGTCCCAAAATGTTCTGGCGTGTGTTCTCACCGCAGTGGCCTTCGGAAACGAGAAGTTACATTTCTGAAACGGAATAATTAACGAGGAGTGTTGCGAGGACTGCGAATAGGAGGACGGCGATATTGCCGTGCACGCTATAACAGCTTGTGCATGCTCGCCGCTCGCTTTATCGCCATGGGGCCAATGTTTGTCGTTAAGCCTGCCTGCCTGCCTCATTTCAACACCATACATGGTGTATAGGAAGTTGAACGAAATGAGCAGTGGCTGTAAAGCGTGAAATAAGGGTGGTCGGAGGAGGAAGAGGAAAGAAAGGGAGAAGGCAGGGATGTTAACCAGAAATGCGTCTGGTTGGCTACCCTACACTGGAGGTTGGGAAAGGGGGGAATAGAAAGATGAGAGAGAGAGAGAGGAGTGGGAGGGGGAGGAACGACGCGGTAAGTTAGCGCATGCGCGCGGAGGACCTCACCAAGTAAAAGGCGTTCACACAGGCCAGTCGCTCTCAAGAAACACAAAAGTTCCTTCACATTCTTGTAGCACCTGCACGGACAACGGCCGATCGTCCAGTTGATGCAATGAACTATAGATATTGTTTGTCTTTCCGACTGAAATCGTCGACAGTGGCACAATAAACATTCGATGTTCTCTTCGCTGCCACAGATGCACGCAGCATGCACTGTCGGTCATTGTACATTGTCAATATACTCTGTGCCTGACGCAGCAGGTAATGCGCAGTCGCGAACGTACGGGATGCGTTGTACTGGGGGATATAACAGGCGCTAAAAGGAAGGGGACAATGAACACGAAGCACGCACAATGTTTGTCCGTACAGGTTGAGTGCTGGTGACACTGGGCGACGCTCTATGTTAGTACTCGTCCGTTGGTATAACAAGTGCTACGCCGTGTCGTGCCACTGGCAATCGCTGAACTCTTGCCTCTTCTCTTTCCTTTAGTCGTACCATTTTTCTGCCGACGTGTATAGGGTAGTCGACTTCACCGTCCTGTTAAACTCCCGGTATTTTATTCCCCTCTCTCTCTCTCTCTCCACAACATGTGCTCACATGTTAATATACTTTTGACTTACAGGTATAGCGAAGTCTGATAAGTGTAAGCATGCATAGGTGCGGCGCCTCGCACGTTTCTCCCTGTCTATACCGAAGTGTACGGCGGCTTCTCAACGTAAAAACATATATACCTACATACGTACTGACGCTTTCATGTCAAAGTGAAGATTTCTTTGTGAACCCTTCCGGAATTTTATGACCGAGGCTGCTGCTGTCTTGCCGAATAGCTCATACTCAAAAAAAAAAGAAATTCGATTACGTCCCTCTGAAATTTTTTTCACAGACACAGATTCTTGGACCGTGGGGCCCAGGCGTCACAGGCTTACAAAGCGACGCGGACATCTCTACGATTCATGAAATCGACTGGCCTCAGTGACGGATTGTATAGGCATGAAGTGATGGGCAACCGCACGTTTTCACACTGAGAGGTACCTTCTTCCCTCTCATTTCTTTCATCCCTTAAAACAAACCCCTTCCCCCGTGTAGGGTAGCAAACCGGACGTGCGTTGGGTACACCTCCCTGCCTTTCGATCTTTCCTTTCGTTCTCCTCCTCCATTGCGTGCCTGGTGGCGTGATCGAATCTCGGTCTTCCAGTACGTTGCTCCCGTTGCTCTAGCATTACCCGATGCTCTAAGCATTAGGCTACAATCGCACGCATGCTTCTATCGTGCCAACGCCAACTATAGCTCTTTGAGATGATCGCCGTGCCTGTCACATCGCGTAGCACAGATGCCCGAGACCACATGTGCGCGCGCGCCAGCTTCCTGTACGCCAAGTACGCAGCAATGAAATGCGCAAATTTATTGCATTTGATTAACCGCTTCACATAAATTCCAAGAGATGCGTTGCGTCTGCATGATTTTATTTTGTCCGTACAGTTACGTGCGTATAAAGATGTTTGCAACAGAGAACGGTGCCGCCTCTTCCTTGACGCGCGAACAAGAAGAACTTATAACACAACTCTTTATAGCTGTATCCGCAATGTCGAAGTCAGCGCTGTCGCGGCCAAAAATTTTTTTTCCAGTCCTATAATGCCAAATGTTGAGCAGGAACTGAGTTACCTTTCTGCAAGCACGAAGGTATAGCTTCAGCTTTTCTTTTCGCAAATAGACTTCGCTCTTGTGTAGATTGCTTTTCCTTGTAAATACTGTAAATTGGTGCGATGTGACGGACAGACGCAAACTCAGAATAGATAATGACCCTTGACGAGCGCTCGTTCTTGTCTTGTGTTTGCATCTGCCCGGTACTTAGCGCTAAGTTACCACAGTTATAAGGGAATTTTAGATTTTGCGCACGCAAACGAGGGCTTGGGGTATACCCACATATAGAGACATTTACGTACGCAAAGCGCCACGCCCGCCTTGCGTTTTTTTAAATACTTCTTTGAGGTTATTTTGTATACTTTTGCCATTCTTTTGCGTGCCCGCTGGTTAGCGTTCGCTGACTTTTCGCACGCAAAATCTAAAACTCCCTATAGAATCCAAGACAATGTAGCCTAGCAGTCGCTCCTTTTATTGTCCTGAATTTTTTTCTTTTCCATCTGCGCCGATTCACACATGATGTGGACGTATTCTCACGTATACGGCTCATTTCGAATGCAAGCTCAATTGTCCGTCCAAAAAAAGCGCAGAGGCGCTTCGTGCCTTATTGAAGCACGCGTCTAAACTGAACAAGGAGTAAGTGGGCACTTCAGTTCAGAGTAAACACAGCGGGAGAACACGCGTGCGAGCACACACCGAGTTTCTTTCATGCGTTCCCGCGTCCGCCGGTCCAGCTGTATTAACACACGCGCTCGTTCACAAGGGGCCCTCTACTCACGCAACACGGGAGCGCCAATAGCTTGCTCTCTCGAAAGAATTGCGCGGTTGCCGGGCGCATCTCCCGTTCCGGCCCAGATGTCTAGCTTCAGAGCAACGGTATAGCGCGCACGAAAGACACGCACAAAAAAAAAAAGAAAGAAGCTGAAGCAATTTAGCTCAAAAGTTCGGTGTCTGTCCAGTGACTCACACTCGTTTTCACCCCTCTCTCTCTCTTCCTCTTTATACTCTCCTCTTCTACTAAGCAACTAGAAGACCTTGCGTGTCCCTCTTTCCTACGCCGGGCGGTACGCACCCTATACCGTCCACTTGTCTTTCGCTTTTGTAGTTCGTTTCGTTTATTTTCATTTTCTCCTCCTCGCGAAATTGGTGTAGCGCGCAGATCCACTCCCCTCATTTCTGGACCAACACCGCCGTTATTCTCAGCTGTAGCACCCCAGAGTCCTCTGACGATCATCCACCTATGCACCCAAGCTGTCCCCTCCATACAGCGGCACACACACACACACACACACACACTACGTCGCTTTACTCCCAAGTTCCTCGTCTCGATACGGCGTCTCCTACGCGCTCGTGCTACCGCGTTCCCAATTTCCGCGACAAAACACGCGAGTGCCGAACTGACAGTATAGTATGCGAAGTGCGTCGCATATAGAGCCCGGCACGCAGACGAAAATCCACCCCGCCGTAGGCATGTCTCCTGCCCGTTCTCTTTCTATCCCAAATTGCGACCCTGCACCTCGATCCGCCCGCACCTCCCTCTGCCATCCACCGCATTCCCGTTCCTCCCTTCTGCTCCCCTGGCATGGAAGCAGCCTTCCCACCGACTTCTCCTTCGCAACCTTTCTTTCCCCTTATACGTGAGATGGGGTGACGTAGGCGTTTCTGCACGCCTTATACGCGCGTGTATAGCAAAGCCCGCGCTCCTTTGCACGTCTCCCGGATCAGCGCGTCTTGTTGATATGCACCCCAACTACCCGGGATGGGGATCCCACTCCCTACTGCTGTAGCCTATAGCGCCTTCGTGCCGCTCCTCTTACACGTCCCTATACGCAGCGCTTCGCGAAGGCACTAACAACGGGATATATAAGCGCGCGTACCATGAACTCGTCCCGATTGGCAGCACGAGTGTGTCAGGCATTTCGGATGGGGAAACGGGGCCCGCTGACGATCCCGCGCGGAAAGTGAGAAAAAGAAATGATACATATATATACAGCATAACGTGGCCGGGAGGCTGCGTCGGCGAACAAAATGCAACGACCTATACGTACAACAGGAGATGCAGCCGGGCTATGTAGGCGAGGAGCATGCGCACGTGCGCGGCTCTCATCGGCCCGGAAAAGCGGTCTGGCGGTGCCGACCCGCCGTCTGCCTTTCTGGAGCCGGCGCGTGCCCAATTGCCTTCCCTCTTTCCCGCCGACACCCCCCGTCGTCCCGAAATTCCCGCTCCACACGGGCACTCGGCGTTGAATCATCCCTCTATTGCGACTCTGCACTGCCTCTCTCCCTTCATCCCAAATTCCCGTTCGGGAGCCTTCCCTATGCAGGGCTGAACGCTGAGACTCGCAATGACGCGGCCAGTTTCTGACTTCCACGCCCGGCAAGCTGCGCCGCGGGAGCTCCCCCTCCCCATTCCGCCGTTCCTCCCTACGCGTAGTCATCAGCTTCTGCAACCGTGATGAGAGTATAGCACTATGCATACCGAACATGAGGTTACGTAAAGAAAAATATCTAAGAAAATGCGGCGGGAAAACGAAACAAAAAGTGTAGCGAGTGAGTGCAGGAGGCAAGAAAGGTAAAAAGGCAAAAAGAGGGAGCGTGTAGGGAAAACCCATGAGGGTGCTCTTGTTACTAATAGGCGCACGTGCGTGGTAGACCACGCGCAGCGCCCGCGGCAAGAATGAAATGGGAGCCGTCGTGGGGCGCCTTGCGGGGTCGCTGCAGAGCGCGTCGTGTTCAGCGGACTGAACGCCTCGCCGTCGTCTCTTAGTCTCTAATTACATTTGAGAAAATCTGCGTACAGGGTCATTCGGGCGTGCTGCCCTTGGGGAATGAGATTTAAATACATATTAATGCCCTCGCTTATTTGGAATGCTTCGGGTTTTTTTTTTCTTTATATACCGATGTAAGCTCGCTCCTGAGGCTGCTACTGCAGAGGTTGCGCCTGCAGCAGATATTTGTGATGTTCGTGAAATCAAGATTAGTATACGTTGCTGGTCCGTCTGCACTCTGGAAAATTAATGTAGAGTTCCGGCAGAGATTGTGTTTGTTTTATATGTCTGTGATTTGATTACGCAATATATAAGAGCTTGCACTTACTGCGTCGTAGTAACAGAATGCTTTATAAGTTATCCGGGCTTAGTAATTTCCGTTCTTGCAAGATATAGCAAAAAGGTGATTCGTCTAAGCACTTATATTTCGTGGACTATATGGTGACTGTGACATAATCGGACGAAGGAAAGAATAAACGGCAAGTAAAATCAGAATAAACGAGTTCCTTGTGTGGAGAGTGTTAATTATTATCTTCCCGACAGAACCAACGTTCTGATTTCTTCTTTCTCGCACATAATAAAAATAAAAAAGAAAACACCTTATAGCGCGTAAACTTCGTATTGTGTGCGAGTCTCGCTATTCTCACTGCTATTTTCATTGTTACCGAACCGCTTTATGGCTGTGAAAGACCCATTATAAGGCACAACATGAGGCGCGTTTTGACCATCTGCGCAACCACCTGACGCACACTTGCATTCAGTATACTCACCTACGTTTTTGAGCAAGCACGCATCACTGCGGCCGTCTCCTATACAAACCCCTGCATCCCACGTCCCCAATTCCCATCCCACCTTTCAAAGGAACTAAAAGAAAAAGAAACAACGTTTTCGCACCGCTACGTAAGTGAATTTCTTGCGTTCTTTTTTGAAGCGCCGCATTCCTTTTGCCCCCTTCGGCCTGCTGTGCCACTATCAGCTGCGTGTTCCGATATACGTGTCCCTTGTACATACCCGACGAGTCGCATTGGCATCGAAATGCAGTTCGTCGCGGTAGTCGCAGAATTTCGTTTCCTCAGCGATATATATATATATATATATATATATATATATATATATATATATATATATACTACAGGTTTGTTTCCGGGTCTTGTTGTTCCTCTTCCGTTTCCTTTCCAACCCACGGCGTCACATTCATGACGTCGCGGTGTCTATTCGCCCTTCGCGTCGTCCCATCTCGACGCTCCAGCCATGTACTGCCGGGTCTTCGTGTATTCCCGTCACGTTCCCCAATTTCTACCTTAGGCCGGAAGAGAGGACGGGAGAGGAACGGGCAAAGGAAAGTGTAGGGAAGGATGAAGGAAAGGTATGCCGAAGGGAACACTAGATGGCGCCGCTGTCCTCGGATGCTGTGCGGTGTATTCGCTTCTCTCTTTACTTACCCGAAAGTATTGCCCCGATTCCCAAGGGAGGAATGATGCGTTCCGATATTGTGGTGGTGCGTGGTGGGATCCGATATCACTGATGCTCCGTGCTGCGTATGCGCTCTCATTCTCTCTTTCTCTCTCTCTCTCTCTCTTGGGCGTACATGCGGCACGCAGGAGCTTTCGTAAGGAGAAAAGGGCCTTGCAACAATTTTCGTTTTCTTCGTCTCGCATATTGAAATTGACTCCTACTGACTTTCTTTTTCTTTTCCTTAGAAAACACGTCTGAGCATTAATTGAATGACTTGAGCGGGAATCTTGACGGTGAAGGCCGAATCATGAAAGGAATAAAGCAGCTGACGCCCACCTGTAACTGAATTTCTGATTTGAGTTGTCGATTTATTGATCAAGTTCGCTTTCGCACTACCAACTGCGCTGTGGTATAGTTGACTCGCTTCGTAAGGAAACTTGCCTGCGAAGTATAGGGTTGGGCTATAGGTCAGTAAACAAGGACGGGTTTTTCTTCAAACTCGGAGCTGTGTTCATATTACTTGAAACCCGCACTGGCTTCCTTTGTAACTTCACAATATAGATTCAGGGGGATGGGAGCTTTTCTGTTGATATTTCTGAACACTATTGCGATCAAACAGGTCATGCCCCAGAAAGTCCTTCACAAAGAATCGTTTCTTTCCTTCTGTCTTTCTTTCTTGATGGGGGCGGATAAAATGAAACAACAAAAACGATAAGCGTAGTAATTGTAGAATCTCCGTGGTCTGCTACGGTCGTCAAGCGTAAGCCAGCTTCGGAAGCCACAGAAAAGCAAAGAGAAAGCCTTTCGAAACGACTTGAGTGCCCGGCGTTCATCATGTCCCAGCTAAGAAGAGAAAGGGCGATAACAAAAGAAAGAAATGTGCACAGCGCAAAGTATAGAGGCTTGACTGCCGATGGAGCCCAGGCGTTCTTTGTACACACGGGGGTCGTGTGCCGAGTCTTTTTCCAAGATTCATCTTCTTTCTTTTCTTGTCCTTCTTTACTCCCCGCGCAACATCCGCGCGGGAGTCGGCTTGTGATCGCTGAAGGATTAAATCCGTTTACCCAACGCCTGTGCGACTCCTACGCCCGCCAACTTCCTTCTTACTGAACTGCACCTCGCGTACATTCCTTTTTCTTTCCCCGGCTCCCGTCGCCAACCACCAATGCGCGGGCATAGTACAGTAAATACATGTACACCCACCGCGGTCTTCTAACTTCTTCAGCCTACCAGCTCGTTTTCTCCACTTTATTGCTCCCTCCACGCTTCGCAATGCATCTTTCTCGTCGGAGTTTGTTGCGTCTTGGCTGCCGCCACCTCGGTTTCGCTTGTCGGCAGCAGCGAGTTGCGTCTCCGCAGAAAAAGACCTGCGTTCCTATCTCTCCTTCGCTCTCGCTTCTTCTCCCTGCTCTCTCGGCTGTTCCTGGCTGCCCAACAGCCGTGCACCGTGTCTAGCTTGTCGCCATTTTCTTCTTTGGTGCTTCCCTGCGCGCCGGTAACGCGTTTTCCTCGCCAAAGCTCGGCTTACAACGCGGCTCATCCCCACTCGTATTCTGTGAGGCTGAGAAAAAAAAAAAGGAAAACCTCTTCCCGGTCTTCATCCCGTCTTCTACACCCGAGTTCACGCCGTTGTCGTGTTTCAGGGTACGTCCGCGCGCGCGCGTGTGTGTGTGTGTGAGTGTGCGTGCGTGCGTGAGAGAGAGAGAAAGATCGGGGATGTCGTATCTGTTGAGGGAGATGTGTGTTTGTGCGTGTGTGCGCGCATACGTCAGAGTGGTGGCTGCTTACCCCGAGTAGCGAGTCATCTCGAGCTGAGATTAGGCGCAACACTTCGCCGAGCACGACCGAGCAGCCTCGAAACACGTCGCGGCGTGCATGGCGCAACCAAGAAAACGTTGAACAGATGAAAATATAAAAAATACAGAATGATGCATATCATAGCTTGCATTCATATGCTCATGTATTTTATCTTTTATTTTTGTTCCTTTTCTTAAGGGGGGGGGGGGGGGGGGTGCATTGTAGCTGAGTTCCTCCACTTCCTTTTCGTTTATATATATTCGCCGCGCCACTTCGCCCACCGCACCCCTATGCGTAGAAAACCACAAAAGCAGCGCCCTCTGCGTGTGTGTCTGAGCGACTTCAGCGCAAAACAAAGACTCACCGCAGCGACAGGGATGGCGGGCAACAATGTCGAACCCAGCATGTATATATCCGCGCGGCACACGTGAATGGAGCCGCGGGTTGATTGAGTGACCCGTCGTGGTCGACGCTGCATAAATGTTAGCTCTACCGCGTAGCCAAAGAAGGAAACGGGGAAGGGAGAGAGAGAGAAAACGCACGAGCAGTCTCGACGAAAGAAGCCCGGGCCAAGATGGGGCCAGTCGTGCGCGAAATCCCAAAAGAGCCGCGCCCGGCGTCATCCGAGTACGTGCTCGCGGATTTAGCGGACGAGGCGCGCGCTCCGGAAGAGCTTTCTTTCTTTTGTCGACCCTGCGCCGTCGCTCGTGGCGGCGGGTTTTCAAACGGCTGCAAGTACCTTCCTACGCCGTGTGCGATCGGCTACGCAGTTGCAGGTGACGTGTTCCCTTTCTGTACTTCCCTAACGTCCTTTTTATTATTCTTCACTAGTCAGGAAAAAGTCAGTAAATCTCAGTCGCATGCAGAAGATGCCACGAGAGAAAGAGATGCTGTCTTTAATAAAAAGCTGGCCCACCGCGATGACGCAGTATCTATGGCGTTGCCCTTCTGATCAAGAGGTCGAGAGTTCGATCCCCGGCCCGCATTCCAATGGTGACGGAGTGTAAGAAACAAACGTTCGCGTACCGTTCTTTGAGTGCACGCGGAAGAACCCCAGGTGTTTAAAATAATTCCGGAGGCTACCACTATGGCCTCCCTCATAGCTCACCGTGCAGTTGCTGGACGTTAAATCCAGCAATTATTCTTTTTTAAACAAAAAGCTGTACATCTCTGCCTGGTCGACAGACTGGCGTGCTGTTGGGTGAAGAACATGATGCACACAATGATAAAAAAAAACGCACGGACACTCAGGCGGCACATACACCCACGGGCACATACGCACAGTGTGTGCGTATGTGTCGCAAGCTCTGATTAAGTCCTGTATAGTTTTCAAAATGCCAGAAGCTCTTTTGTTGCGTGCATATACAAGAGTCGCCACTTCAGCAGATTTGTCAGGAGCGATCGTATCGTCGGACCACTTGGAAAAATATTCTTTTTTTTTTTTCAAAAATGTTCCTCTTCCCTGTAACGTCGTCTGGTGAACGTGCAGTTCTTTATGCTGCTTTCAGCAATCATAAACTAAAAACACTTTGATCGCTAGAGATTTCGCTTAACGTAGACGTGTTCCAAAGCATCTGGATCGGTTTCATTCACCAATACGCGGTGTTTCGGCGTGGCTCAAAATCGAACCTTCGACCTTGTGCACAGCCACGGAGCGTCTTTGCCACCAAGCCATCGTGGGGGGTGGCACATGCAGAAGAGAACGAATGGTGCATGTATACGTACACACAATCGGCTCCTTTCCTTAAACTCGCATTAGAGGGCGCAACCTGTGATCCCTACGGTTCAAAGCGACGCTGCCGCTTCTCTCAAAGAGGCGCAACGGCTAATCTGCATGTCGCGTTGGGGTGCCGCCGCGTCTGCGCCCCGGCAAAAACAAGCTTCCGCGTGAGAACGGCTCGTCGCCGTTCGCGTGCATACATCGCGCGCCGCCGCGAGTCTGGAGCCCCCATCCGTCACGCCGGGGCTTCTCTGCAAGCCTCGCGCGGGCCCGAGGGTCAAACATTGTGTGAGGTCGAATCCGTTATCCCGCTATTAGTGTTGGCTGGCTAGACTCGTTCGTCCTCTTCAGTCGAAATACGCGCACCAGGATGTTGACCCTTTTTAACGCGGTCGCGGCTACGAATGCGGCTCTTCCCAGAAGCCTCGCGCAGTCGCCGGCAGGGATGACCTCTCTCGCGCGAGCACATGTGTGTAAGGCGTGCAACGAAGGGACGGCGCATGCAGCGAGGAAGCTGACACTCGACTCGAACAAGGACAAAACAATGGGCGAGGAAATGATGGAACAAGGGCGCGTCTGGCCGAGACAAACAGGCTTGGCGCTGGAAGGAGCCGGAAGACTGTTGCGAGCGGCTGCCGGTTGGTCGCTCGCGCGGCAGCTGCGTGCAACAGACGAGGGGCACACATATTCCCACCTTTGGCTCCGTTGTCTCGTTTTCTTCCTTCTGTATAGAAATAAAGTCGGCCACCGAAGAAGGCAAACAGGCGAGGTCCTGCGTGTACAGACTATGGTCGCGAAACGCGGGGTCCCCACTTGCATATTATACCTGTACTACATACACACCTGCTTCTAAGTGTGACCTCATGTCTGCAGACTCACGCTGAGCGTCGTACGGTTGGCATGTTTAGCGAATAGATCGCGCGTGAGCTTAAGACATAAGGGTCAAGCTTACTTCTACGATTCGACGTGGTACGTTCGAATCCTGTCGACTGCGCCAAAATGTAAGATTCTGCTTAATCGTCCGTATTGAACTTGGATACTTTATTGTTCCTCTTCACTTCTTCTTGCCTGACGTTAGCATTTCTTCCTCTTCTTCTGCGTCCGTTACACGAGTGAATGTATCGCATGAATTGAGTGAGTGAGTGAGTGAGTGAGACAACTAAACAAATAAACCTTGCCTACACGTGTACATGGACGTGGAAGGTTTGGCATCTAATATGCCACTTTGGCTTCAATATTCGTTGAGTGCCCTCGTTTCGTTTGTTTTATGTTTTATTTTTGTTCACACGTAGGAGTGGACGAGTAGCCAGCGCCCTCTTGCAGGCACCAACATATCGTTGCACAAATTCAAGTATCAAAGGGAACAACGAACTACAAATAAGTGTAAAAACCAAAAACACGGAAGAAAATTACCGTCACGTTTCAAGAATTGTGCTTACTTTCAGAATTTACGTTCTTCAGCCTTTGAAAATAGAAAGGAGAGAGTAAAAAAGAGATGAGAAGGCGGAGGTACCGTCTGGTATGTGGGAGTTTTCCGGTTCGAGTAGTTGGCTACTGCCATGAACCGTCCGCAGACGGGCTGACCATACAGCAACGGGAAAGAAAACATCTGAGTGAAATAAACACTGTGAGGCAAAAAATAATGTGACTTAACGATCATGGCACGGACCTGTGATGTCCGAAATGTGACGTAATATGACTCGACAATACGCAGGCTCAGTAAAGCCCATTTTGCAGTCTTGCTTAAGTTTGCTTTTCAGAAAAAGAAAAGGACCCTGCGTTCTTTTATTTTGTCCCGTATAGTTTCGAACAGAGCATTCGAAGCCTCTTAATGGAAGACTTCTGCTTTCTGGCGACGCAATCACTGAGTAAGCGTCTAATGGGCGACACTTTCGCGTAACTAACTCAATGAAGTGTAGCTTCAGTAAAGCCCATCGTACAGCTCAGGACGTTTATTCCTGGGAAACAAAGGAGCTGTCTTTCTTCTAACGTTTTCCGTTACGAGTACAGTACAAAAATATAATCTTGAAGACAGCTATCCATCCCTTTTTTCCTTTGTTGTTAGTATTTCTATTATTTTCTTTCCCGGTTGAGAAATCAGCCAGCTCTAACTCCGAGGATGTCGAGACGCGAACGTCGCGTCCATTTCGCCCAGGCAGGCTGTGGCCTACCTTCTTGTCCAGCCCAAATCAACCGGCAGCACGGCACTGCCGCAAACGAGACTCTTCCAAATCTTCCCCTACCCCACCCCCCCCCTTTTTTTTTTCTTCTTCTATTTCCCGCAGAAAAAGATACAAGCGCGCAAGCAAAGCCAACGAAAGCGAAGCCGCATAGCAACGTTACGTATATATAGCTCGGAGCGAAAAAAGGATTCGCTGTAGTGGCGCCCTCCGGTTAAGCCTCTGTCCCCTTTTCCTCCCATCCCAGGCGACACCCAATGCCGATGTCCGTCGGACGTCGTCATCGAAGCAACGCTCGTGGGAGACCAATTTGTGCGGTGGGGCTCTTCTTCGGAACGAAGCGCATCGCGGCTTGTGTGTGTGTGTGTTTGTACGTGTGGTAGTCCCTAACCCCTGATCTCTGGCGTGTCGCCGGCCAGAATGTATTCGATGCTGCAGTCGTGTCCTGGCTCCGGGGAAAACGAGCGGCTCCGCTTTTATCAACCTGTCCCGAAGCTATCCCCGGGAGAATCCCGGACAAGCCACGTTGAATCTTGCGTCACGGAAAATGCTGCCCTCTTCCCTGTCCTTTATTTATTTACTTTTATTTTATTCTTGCGTTACTGCCTCGACCTGTCCCGTTATAGCACTCTGCTCTTTTAGGTTTCTCTCCCTGTCATTTTGGTATTAACTTCTTTTGCGTAATGTTTTCTTTTTCTTCGTTTTACGCTTTTCTTGCACGGTGTTTCGCGTGTAGAGCAGTTCTGCCTCCGTTTTTTTTTTTATTCTCTCTCTCTCTTTCTCTCTGTCTCACTCACTCTATTTCTGTTTCTGTCCAACGAATGTGCAAGTCGGTCTCGTTTGATCCAAGGGAACTAGATGGAGTGGCCCTTAAGTGGCTCTTCGCCTTAAGTAGATCACGTTTTTTGTTTATTGGCCTCGTACTCTTACTTTTCTGGCTCCAAAGGCGCGCTGGGACGAGGCTAACACAATAAAATGTTCACAGTTGGTCTTTCTTCTATTTATTTATTTTTTTCATTTTTTGAGATATATTGCGTCGTTCACGAGCGCAGAAAAAAAAAACGAGAATTTTTGTTATTTATATAGCTCTATCAAAGTTGATTACTGGTTATTAATATGCCTGCTCGGTACTCAATTTTTTTTGACGTATCCATATATGATTCTACATAACGTCCACATGGGTGGCCGTACGCATATATAGCTCATACCATTGTGTTAATTGTTTCGATCGCTCAGACATCACGAATACCGGCCCCATCACCACACTGGTGCAACGTGGCTGTGTTGGTGTATTTAGGAGACTTGTCACGTTTATGGTGTCTAATGCGGCGTCCTTATGGTTGCTGAAGAACACACCATGCTTATATCAATGCTGAAATGTAATCGTAGATGAAACCTGAAGGCACAGCGCAGCACTAACGAAGGCGCGGATGCAGAATCGTTTTTCTGCGCTCGCCAGATCCCTAACAATTTATCTCTCGTCCTAATCAAATCGCAGGAAACAGCTGTATCTCACAAACAGCATATCAACTAGGTCCCACATCCACAAAAAAAGTTCTTGCGCTTGTTTGAGGTCATGTTTCGCGATGTAGTTCTTTATCTGCGACGCTTTCTACGGAATAACTACTTCGCATATTACACCTACAACTCGTAGACGTAAGGCTACGTCAAATCACCTATCAATTACGCCCATTTGTGCTTGCAGTATGCAACGCACTATGTTTCGGCCGCGAACACAAGCATGTGCGCTGTGGCCGCTGGTCGCCGAAACGTGTCACTACGCTCATTCAGCGTAAATAGGTTGAGATCTTCGATGCTTTCTATATAATAAATAAGTAATATTTCGAGACTTAAAAGAATGACAGTTAATATAACATCGCATTACATGGAGCGTACCCGATATATTTCCTTCATACGTGACGCACTACTTTAATTGGTCGCGGATGCGAACGGTGAGGAAAAACTTTCTAGCCTTCGTAACGCTGCCATGCAATGTGTGAAGGCGAGCGATCGGAATCAAAGCCAAGTAAATGCGTGCGTCTTTCACTTCTGGGGAACAGGGTCGCCGTGTATGAGCAGACAACGGGAAAACAAGGACGCATAGAAAGGGACGTATAGTGAGAGAAAACAAGCGCAGAACCCTTGTACCGAGAGTCCACGGTGACAGTCCCACGAGGGAGGAGAGGAGGCGAGCTTTTGTCTCAGCGGGTGTCGTGTGACAAGCCTCCTGCAGACAGTGGGCTAAGCCCACGCAGCGGTGGGCTTCCGACACCTTAGGGGTACAACTCCTCGGGAGCTGACGGTAAGCCTCCGCCAGGAAGTGGCATTAAGTTGGGGATGGGGGGGGGCTAGCTCTTCTTCCTCCTCCTGCGTGAGAGTTCCGGTCTCTATAGCTGGAAGAACCGCGCGCGCCACTCCTCAACCAAGCCACTATTTCTTTCTTGCTTGCTTCTTTCTTTCTTCCTTTCTTTCTTTCCTTCTTTATTTCTTTCATTGTTTCTGCTCTTGTCGCTTGAGCGTCGCTTTTGTTTCGATTCACGGAACTGCAGTCGGACACTGTGCAACCGTATTTAATTTGTGAATGTTACAGCCATGGGTTAGCTAGTAGGAAGAGTGGCCTGCATGCCACTTCCGCCATATTCATAGAATCACACCGAGACGTAGCTCTAGACATTGTTAAAAATTGTCGTGTTTAAAGGTCCCGAAATTGCACGGTGGGTTATGTTATGAGGGATGCCGTAGTGGGTAGCTCCGGTTTAATTTTGACCGCCTGAGGTTCTTTAACGTGCACCCAAAACACGGCGCACAAACATTTTCGCAATCCACCCCTATATCGGAATGCTGCCGCCGCGGCCGGGAGTTGAACCTACGACCTCGCGCTCAGCAGAGCAACTTGCCATAGCATATTGAGCTATCGCCGCGAGTCTTTGAGGCTGTACTCGCCCTATAGTTTATGGTTTACTGAAATGCAGCGTGCTCTTCAAAAGTCGTTCTCTACACTTCTTTTCTTTATTTCATTTTCCTCCGCAAAACAGAAGCCAGGCAGCGTAAACTGCAGACAACACGAGACATGTGAAATCGCCAGCGCTGTTTTCGCTCACCCTTTTCTAACGTCTAACGTATTTCTGGTGGAGCATCACGTCTTAAGGATAACGCCACCATGATGATAATAATGATGATGACAGAATGGATGTTCCAAGGAAACACAGTCGAAGACAGAAGGTCTTCGACTGACACAGGAAAAATGAGACGGGAAATATTTCAGGCATGCCACGTAGCCAGCCGATGTGCAAGACAAGGGTAATCGGATATCGCTGGCCTTCGTCCTGCCGTGGACATTCGTATAGTATTGTCGATGATGATGATGATGAAGATTTCCTGCTCGGCCAACTTTTGCGCAGCTTATTATCTCGTTCCCTTAATTAAGCCGCCGGAGAACAAGATGAGCGCGGTGCTCGCAATATTTGCAGGTCTCCATAGGTCATTTGCCTAATGAGAACTGCCAGGAAGGGCGGTAATGCACTCTCCGTAACGCACATCGGCCAGCATGGTTAGGTACGCTGAATGCTTTTTTCTTGAGTTCCTTCTTTATTACTTCTTTTTTATTGGACATGTTTTTGTAACGTTGTCCCTAATTAGGTAAATCTGAGCTCTGACCAAAAAGCTGACCGCTGCACTTCTCCCCGCGCAAGAGCCTCACGTCCAATTTGCAGTGCCGTCGGCGATCTGTCGGCACTTAGCCATAATAAGTGCATGATTGAACTAATGTTTTATTAATAGTCTGACTTGGAAACTTGCTACCGTA
The DNA here is from genome assembly GCF_013339745.2 of Dermacentor silvarum. NCBI lineage: Eukaryota > Metazoa > Arthropoda > Arachnida > Ixodida > Ixodidae > Dermacentor > Dermacentor silvarum. The sequence continues at coordinate 212,322,399 of NC_051156.1, read as the reverse complement.
TTACGCAGGAAAAGCGCTATCGGGCCGTCATGGGCTGGAGATTAATGTAAATGCACAAACTGACGATATATATGCGCAAATATGTCGAAGTACTTCGGGAAAGAACTTGAAAAAAAAAAGCAAAGGCACCATTGTTAAATCTCCTGTCCGTATGTTATAAGATGTATACGATGCGCCAGTATGAAAAGGAACACCGAATTTTAGTTCAAAGCAGGTAATTCTCCTTGTGTATGCTCGTGATGAGAAAAATCTCCATGAGCGGTATTCCTAAACGGGTGACCAACATAAGAAATAGCAGTGAGTGAGGTTCTGACTTGCACTGGTTAATTAGAGAATCGCTGTTCCCAGACGGATCAAGTGCTGCCTTTCATGTTGGTGAAGCGTGTACATTAGATCAAAAAAAAAAAAGAATAACAGAGTAAGGTTTTCTTAATAATAATATAAGCTTCATTTCATGACTTTCTTCCTTGCCTTCTCTTATATTGAGGATATAAATATGATTTCAGAAGCCTGCGCAGAGGGATTCAGCTCAAGCTTACGAGACGACGCAGACTTACGTATTCCCTTAAAGAACTATAAAGATAACAAAATAGGAGGACCTAACCTTAACGAAATTCTGAACGGTATGCCACAGCTACACTCGGCCCACGCTATCCATCCATGCACCCACAATTTCTTCTCGCTTTCGTGTGGCTGTTTTCTCGTGGCAACTCTCCCAGCTGCATTCTCATATACATCACCCCACGCGCGCACGTCTTCGCGTTGCTGCTGCCTCAGTTACTGTGCTCAAAGGTGGAGAGAGACAGAGAGAGAAGGACCACCGGCTCGGGCCCAGACAGAAGCTTCTTATACTGGAAGCGGCCCCTGAGCTGCCATTTTGCCGTTGCCCCGCGCACTAACATATATCCCCCCCCCCTCCCCCTCCCTCCCAATTTCTTCGCTCAACCTCTTCCTTGTATTTACTTTCTGTGTTCTTTAGCCACTCACTCACTTTTTTTTTTCTTTCCTCCGTCACGTCTATACGGCTCCGGTTCCCTCGAGAGAAGAGACCTGGAGGATTGGCCCGGGCTCCTCTGCCGCTCCTCGCGAGAGAGAAATCCTCCCCGGAGTGTCATGGTGGTCGAATCAGGCCAAATCAAAATTGAATCAATGAAGTGCCCTCTTTTTTCAACGCTCCAAGCCAACGAGGTGGTGTTGTCTTGGGTCTCTTCGCTGTTTCACTCCTTCCATCTTTCCGTCTTTCTGATTTTTCTTTCTTTCTGTCTTTCTTTCTTTCTTCCTCCGCGCAGCATCTTTATTCTTGCGTCTATTTTATCTCTCGAAGACCTTGTGCTTTGTCATGTCTTTAATTTTTTTTTCTGTAAGGTGTCGTCGCCTGGTTTCCGCGCTCAGTTCTGGATCGCTTTTAAAAGTGCTGACCTGTGAAGGAGCCCCCGTGTGGTTCATCAGTCGTTTCTCGTTTATTCTCATTCACGTGAGGGTCTTGCGTTGGCAGTGCCATTGTGCGGTGCTTGCTGTTGTGCGAGTGCATTTGATTCGAAGACGTCTTGAGTACCATTCGATGGCTCCGTTAGAGAACTCGCCCTGGTCTCGCATAAGACTGGCAGTATTGAAAAAAAACAAAGAAACAAGTAAATAAATAAACAAACAAATGAATAAATAAAGTGGGCTTGCGCCGGTAAACATTTGCTTTCTGTTTTGGAACACACGCAGCGCCACATTCACAGGAAAAATATAGAAGCAATTCGTCAGTGAATGTTTGAATACCGTGCTTGGTTGTTGCAGAAGATTATAGTGGGCGTACTAGTTCACTGTTACGCGTACTAGTTTACTGCTTGGTAAACTGTGTAGTAAGTTATAAGCATAAAATAGTGTAAGGTCATTTTATAACGGGACCTTCACGAAACCTTAATTCAGTAGAAAAATTCCACGATTGTCAGCATTAAGTTTCTCATACTACGTGGCTAGCACAGAAACTGTCGCAAAGCCGTTGCAAAGAGAGTTTCTTCTACATTTTAGCACGAATGTTCAGAATAGGAGTAAATATTGCGTACGTGGAATGCGTCGAAGAAAGAGAAAGAAACCTATTTGTCAGTAGTGTGCTGCCAGTTTTTTATCCTACCCCATGCAAGGTACACACGTGTCACTATTCTTTCCCTTTTCTCAGAGGACAGGAAAAAAGCCCACAATCGCAAAATGGCGCGCTCCGTCATCGTCACACGTTTACGAGCGCCTCTGGCACAAGCCACAAGGAAGGACTTCGTATCGTGATATAATGGTATACGACAATTACGGAACAATAGACAAGTACGCTTTTTTTTTCTAAGTGCACTCTAGTACTATATAATCATTCTTTCTCGGAAGTGATACGCAAGTCATCCTATATGGATGTGTACATATGTTATATTGGGTGTTCCAACTGACGGTGAAGCAAGAAACGGGCATAAAGAGTCTAAGATATATAAGCAGAAAAGAATCGAGATGGATGCGATAAAATTCCATCATATTTGCTCTGGCGCCTCGGCCAGCGAGCGCCTCTAATATAAAGGGAATCTTGCTCGTTCCGCCGATCTCCTCATATGTCGAATGCGGCCGCGATGGCGTATTTGCTTTCATTCGGACCGCTTTCTTCGCTCCGTGTATGCGCGGCCCACTCCACTCTCGAGTGTATGGGATTTAAAGGAAATAGAGGGAGTAGGGGCATTCCCTATACGAGGAACGGGGGACCAATAAGAGCACTAAAAGGAGGGGGACATTTAAAGAGCTTTTCCGCTCACATGCAGCTCTGCGGCCCTTCTTTCTCCCCATCTCCCCATCTCCCTACCCCGCCCCTTCCGTTTTTCCCACTTCGTCGCCGCTGCCGTAGCACGCACTATAGCAAGCCGTCCTCCTGATTGCCTACCGAAGGCCCTTTTTTTTTCGCCGCTCCCTAACTCGACGAAGGCAATTCCCTTTTTTATCGTGCTTTCCCCGCCGCCAACAAAGAAGGCCAAAGCAGGGAGGAGGAGGAGGCGGCCGCCACGCCACCAAGGTGGCAGCACTTGCGATTACAACACCTGACTTCACTGTACCCTAATTTTGGGTCGAACGGGAACCTCGGCACCTCCTTAAGACCCAGTTCTTCCCGTCGTGCCCTTTTTCCCCTCCAGCTTTTCACTTGCTTTCGTGCGCTTTGGGGGCTTCTCGGGCCAGCACCTGCATTCGATGGTGGTGCTCTTATTACTTTCGCTTGCTTCTTCGTTTTCCTTTTTCCTTTCTTACTTTCTCTGTCTCTCTCTCTCTCTCTTCTTTCTTTCTGTTTTTTTTTTTTCCGAGCGCCTCGTCGTATATAACGCGTCGGCGTTTTCGGCAAACCAGCCCAGGCGAATGTTGTGTGTGTATATATATAGGGTCAGGCAGGCGAAGGCGAGAGGAAAAGGTGAAGGAGAGAGTGGCCTGGCTGCGCGCAGAACGCTTGCATAAGTGCGAAGCTGTCGAACGCGGAGAAGAAAGAAGAGCGGCGCAGCGCCGCTGAAACCGTAGGGAAGAGGGAGAACGCGTGGTCGGCAGTATACGACGAAAGGAAAAGCGAAAGGGGGACGGGAAAGGGAGTTGCTTCGCAGCACTTGGAGCGCGGCTAATCTCATTAGCGCCCCGTGCGCCAAGAAAACAGACAGCCTAAACGCCGCTAAAAGGTCCTGTCGCGCGCCGTTTGCTTCCCTACGTGTACGTACGCGCAGGGACACTTCCCGTCACCGCGCCTTTTCCCCTTTCTTCCCCCTCTTTTCACCGTATTTTACTGCTCGGCTTTCTTTTGCTTGTTCGGCCTGGCGCGTATGGCGTAACCAACAGCTGTGGCGGGCTGCTTGCGCACTTACGACGCCGCGCTGCGCGTTTCTTTCTTCCTTTTTTTCCCCGACGCTCTTCCCCATGGCCATCTCCCCTATTTATCGGCTCTCCCGCGCGTCCGTTCACTCCATGACGCCCTCGGCGGCAATTTTCGCAGTAAGTTTGCTTTTGGTCGAGCCACTAACACATAGTACGCGCGCATACGCATGCAAACGCGCATATAGACTTATAAATACGCCTGCGCGCACTAGCCTACACACACAGCGCACCACGATATCCCTATTTCCCTACTACTATCCCTATTTTGCAGACACACGCACACACATACAGAGAGGAAACACACGCACGCACACGTGCGCGCACACACGATAGTTCTCTCCCTCTCAACCTTGCAATGTGTACCTCGTGTGACGCACACCCGATGACGGTGGACTTGGCAGTCCCTTCCTACCACCTTCGTTGCTTTTTTAGTTGTCCGCCTACCCTGCTCTTCATTTATTTTATTTTTTTTCTCACTGTTCTTTTCGCGTCCTGCTGTCACGTCCTCACATCGTCCAGATCTATACGCTGTCTGCCAGAACGAGCTTGATTATCCTTTTCGCTGCCGGCCCTGGGGGCCCGTGCGAGCGCGCGCGAGCGACGGACGTCTCTTCTTCTCGGTGCCGCCACTTCGCAAATCGCGAGTAAGCGGATTCTGAATTCCTGCCCTCCGGGTTTTAGCTGACGAGCACTGGAGGCCGAGCCCAGAAGAATAAAAAAAGAAGAAAACTGCAAATAAGCAAAATGAAACGATGAAGGAGCAAAACAAAACGAGAAAAAGAACCCACCCCAATTGCATCCTCCATCGCGGCCGGTATTGCCTTAGAGACGCGAAAAAGACCCGAAATATAAATTGGGTGATGAGTGAATTTAGTGGACCCGTGGTGGGTACAGCTTGGTTCATTTGTACATTCTACCTATATATGGAGAGGGTCGATTTAGCGAGCTCACACTAAGCCAACGAAGTAAAAATGGAATGAGTTGGGACAGAACAACAACAAAAGTAAAGAAGACAGCTTGAAAGATGGAACAGGAAAATGGCAAAAGCGGATTATACGAAACCACTCGCTCGTTCTCATTACGTGTACCATACCGTAATCTGTCTCAAATTAGAGGCATTTTCATTCTTCGCGTCTCAGCGTGCTTTTGAGCGGTATCACAAGTGCTTCTTTCTTTTGCTTGATTTGCATGTAAGAATGTGCGTCACAATATTGTTACGCCACAATATTTTAGGTGGTGAGACTTAATGCGCTTCTCATTTTTCACCGGTCGTGTACGGTAGGACACTATAGAGAGGATATGCCAGCTTCAGCACCAAAATCGTTGCCGAATTGGGCAAGTCAATCGACGACTGCACATTGATACCTTTATAATAGGAGGACTGGCGTCTTGGGGTATTATGCTATGGTGTGGGGTGATAGAAAAAAAAATTCAATAAATTAAAAAAAAGAATCTGTTTGCCCAACCCGTTGCCCGTGAGTATTGCAGTATATGGCTAGTACACAACGCAGCAAAATTCATCACCATTTAGGCTAACGGCGTTTTCTTATTATTACACCGAGCATTTTCACAGCCTTGGAATGACAGTTTTAAATGCAACGCAAACTTTCTTCTTCTTTTTTTTTTTCTTAAGTATGGACATAGGGCTTGAATTACTATAGCATCATCATCAGCGTATAATTATGTCCACTGCAGGGCGAAGGGCTCTCCCTGCGATCTCCAATTACCCCTGTCTTGCGCTAGCTGATTCCAACTTGCGCCTGCAAATTTCCTCACTTCATCACCCCACCTAGTTTTCTGCCGTCCTCGACTGCGCTTCCCTTCTCTTGGTATCCATTCTGCAACTCTAATGGTCCACCGGTTGTCCATCCTACGCATTACATGGCTTGCCCAGCTCCATTTTTTCCTCTTAATATCAATTAGAATATCGGCTATCCCCGTTTGCTCTCTGATCCACGCCGCTCTCTTCTTGTCTCTTAACGTTAGGCCTAACATTTTTCGTTCCATCGCTCTTTGTGCGGTCCTGGGAGCGGTCGTTGTCGTTGAAAAGAAAAGTGTACAATCATTGCATTCTACCGGTGCTAACATATGGGGCAGAAATTTGGAGGCTAACAAAGAAGCTCGAGATTTACTATATCGCAACGATTTTATGCATATTTACTCGCCTTTGTTGTTGATACTTCGTCTTTCTTTTCTTTTCCTTTTTTTTTTTTTTCTTTTTTAGCTCTTGTATGTGTTGGTGCTTGCGCCTGCTAAATTGTCCTTTCTCTTATCGCTATCTCTTAACTATTAATTTTTAAAGCAAGCCTATTTTTGGGTAGAATCGATATGGCGAATCTGAAGGCGTACTGCTTCCAATCTCTCCAGTTAGACCCCATTTAATCGTACCTACCTAGTCTCTCTACCACCGTGATTTCTTTTATCAAAAACCAAGTTCTCAGTTTAGTGGTGAACAACACCTTTCCATTCTGTATTGGTACCCTTGTAATGACCTTGCTTGATATTTTTTGTCGCAGGGCACGTATTATTCGCAGCATTCTGCGACTCCTCGGGTATACAAAGCGGTCGCATCGATCGCATCTGATATGCAAGCATGATACTAAGTTTATATTTGTGCTCTCAGTGGTTAATAATGTTTGTTTTTTTCTTCTAGTTGTAGTCTTTTATTGTTTATCGCCTTATTGTCTTTTACTCCTCTTTATATGACACGCTTAGGCGCGCCCGCTGAAAGAAGTAATAATTCGAAACAGCGTGCCCATTATTCGAAAGAGAATTTGATTTTTATTCATGTGGAGCTGCCATCTGGTGCCTCTGTCTTTTGCAAGCGCTGCTGCGGCATCATTTTCAGTGTGGCCCTGCGGCGTCGAAACACTTCTAATCTTTCTTTGTGTCTTTTTGTTTTGTTTTGTTTTGTTTTAGTTTGTTTTATTCTTGCCGCCTTCGTGAATAAAGTCCCCTTTTTTTTGGAGAGTTTAGAAACCAGGAGGCGTGTGGATAAATTTCTCTTCGTGCCAAATGGTATTCAAAACTCTAGAGTAAGTACATCAAGTTCGCATCAATCAGCTGTTCTCACACACTCTATACCACGTTTCAAGGAAACATTAGTTTTCTTTTTTAGGCAGAGCAGTAGGTGTGACAATGCCTTTTTTTTTTTTTACAGCTGATTCTCATTGGGCGGCGGACATCAGCAGATGTGCGATAATCACTAAATAGCTAATAATTGATTAATGTATTTCCAAATAACCCGCTACATAGTCGCGCTAAGGGACATTTTATAATTCCCTAATTGAAATCGGCGTTTGAGGCACGTCATTTTAACTTAAATTCTGTGACGTGACTATAGCTGAACCAGCGTGTGATTACCCCCTCTGCCTTTGCTTCGCTATCTCTCTCTGTATACTGTAGCACCAGCTACGAGATGTGCCGAAATTGTGTCAGGAATGCATTGACGGTCCACTTAGATTTAAAGCGGGACGCCAGTGCATTTCGGCGCAAGTCCCCGTTTCAACGGCAACTTATTATTTTTTCTTCAATTTGAACTGAATTAGTGTAAAGAATTATTGTTAAGTATTCACACACTTACATCCTTACGCCCAATACGGTTTAAGAGTTTGAGTTATAGACATATTTACACCCTCATTCGCTTTAAAGGTGTAAATTATTTTACAGTACAGTAGCTCAGTGACTAGAAAGTTGCGCTGCCGATCTCGACCGTGTCGGCCGCATTTACCGTATATGGGGGCTAAACGCAAGAACGCTTGTTTACTTAAATTTAGGTGCACGTTTGAGAATCCCACAGGGCCAAAATCAATCCGGAATTTTCACTGCGGCGTGCTTCATAATCAGATCGTGCTTTTGGCACGTAAAAGCACAGATATTAACACGTTGGTGCGAAGCCCAGCTTTTCTCTTTAAACACCAACTGGCCCAACCAATTTGTACCAATCCCAGTGTTTCTTTTATTTTTTGTTTTTGTTTTTATTGACACGAATAAATGAAGGAATTGTACCACACACATAAAAAGGAAGCCTAGCTTTCTTGTTTGCGTAGCAGCTAGTTGGTAAACCCAGGTCTCTTGCTTACCAACCAGCGCTAGTTGGCAAGTCCGGATTTCCCTGTTTGCCAACTAGCTCGACATAGCTGGTGCCAAGTCCCGCGTGCTGCAGTTTTATATTCCTTTAACGCTATAGCCTCCTCAAATGGCTCCTCGCAGACTTTCGCTGCAACCGCGTATCTGGGTCGGGGCCCGGCGCAGCGTCGAAGCTTCGCGTCGGACGGCTCGGAGAAAGAGCCGACGCGTCGTCGCCTTCGTTTATTTTGCTGGCTGCGCCGCGCTGATCCTTCCACGACGCCATGTGAGAACCGATACGAGATGCCGAAGGAAGCAGCAGCGCCGACGGCGGAGCACTGGGACGAAAGGCGAAACGCGATCGGTCGCTCGAGGCGCAGCTCATTAAGGGAAACCGCCCGTTATTGTCGACGCTGTAGCGTAGCGCGCCGCCTTCTCGCGTTTCGCAATCATTCAACTGCTCCCGCGCCAGTTTCAGTTTGCAGAGAGGCTATACACCGCAGATAACGCACACGAAGACTGAGTGCAAGATGAGAAGTAATAAAAAAAATAAGCTGAAAAGAGTGACGCCCTCGAGCTAACGATGAGAGGAAAGTTGGACGCCGCCATATATAGCTGGGGCCATCCTCTGCGTTCACACGTCCGCTCGAAATTATTTTGCGGCTGAATAAAATAACAAGTAGGAGGAAAGCTAAGACCCAAAGCGCGAACGGTCCAAGGCTGACTGGGAAAGTTTGGAGGGCGTAACTATTACTTGCAAGATGATAAATCATGCGCCATCGGTCACTATGTGCCCTTCGACGTTAATTGCTAAGAAAGAAAGAAACGTTCCAAAATTTCTGCGAGAACGCGGGCCTGGTGGCGGCTTTAAGGACCGCTTTTTGGATGCAGTGTGTACGGTGATTTACTTTAGAGCGCTTTTCGTGATCGTACGTAATTTCGGCGAGCGTCATTTTCTGCGTGCGGTTTCGCGTAGCGCATTTGGACATGCGCTGCGACATTGGCACTGCGCATGCGCAGATGCTGCATTGCACTATACGGACCATTCAGCTATTTACGCAACGTTATTATGTAAGCAGTACTTTAGTGGCGTCTGTTGTATGTCAGTATGCAAATAGTATATAGTTCCTTGGTATATTTCTGTCTCAGAGATTGACGGTTAGAAAAAGTTGATTAGGCAAGTTGATTGATTGATTGATTGATTGATTGATTGATTGATTGATTGATTGATTGATTGTAGACTTCTAATGTGCAAAACTATTGCAATTATATTTATTTTGTTTATAGGTAGTCTATAGACCTCTAATGAACAAGCAGATATAAACTTCTCAGCGAATTTTGTTTACAACAGCCTGTAAATGCCAAATGGACAAGAATTAATGACCACATCTACGATTATTTTTTCATAAACGATTTATATATCTTATATCGACAAAAATATATGGAAAGAGGCATCACTGTCTATGAAGAGCCTTTGGAAAGCCTATAATCGGTCCAAATCTATTTTTCTGAGAACGGTGCCTTCATGATACATGCGAGACGCTTTCTTTTCTGCTTCCTTTTTTTCTTTCTTTATCTTCTTTTCGTTTGCGAGAATGCACCGTGTGCGAAGCCAAGGTGGCCAAAAGTAAGAAGCAAGGGAACCCGCGAGCCCGCGACGCGCTGCGCCCGGCTTCTTCATAAATCTCGGGTTATCCATATTAGCAGAACAAGCTGCCTCCTTCGCGCCATAAGCGACGAGGCGGCCGCGCGGGCCCGGCTAATCAACGGCGCCGCGCGGCAGCGGTAGTATATAAATTTGGCTGAAGGTGTCTGCGCGCGCACACTTGTTCGCTCTCTCTCTCTCTCTCTCTCTCTCTCTCGCCCTCTGGGCACTCCTTATTCTTTCTCTGTCTGCACCTCGAGCGGCAGCCGCTGCTGTGCAGTCAGTAAATTACCAGCTGTCTCGAACGAGCACGTTACCCGGCGCGTCTCGTGTGAAACGGCGTGGGAGTTCACGCGCCCGGCCAGCCGCCGAGCGTGTAGTACGTACACCTTTGGCGATGCCGATGCCTAAGGCTGAGCATTTTGCTCTTTCTGTCGTTCGAGAACCCGGCCGCCGCCCTGTTGTTGTTTCGAACGTTTATTAGGCAAAAAAGGAAACCAGAGCCATCTTGCCAACTCATCAGACCTCTTGGCTGTCGCCCTGTGGCACGCGCGATAATTTTGTAGGAATTTTGTCCAGAGCGTCTGCGTGACGCTTGTTTTTCCCACGGTTTCGCTCCAGCTGCCGCTGTCAGAGGATGGTGCTAGCTGTACGGGCGGATCTAGAACGGACAATGTGCAAAATCTGCAAGAGCACTTCACCGCACAACTCTGCAGGAAAACTAGGATAAATTAATGTACGTCCGTACTTGGCAAAAACATACGCTGCCGAACGGCTAACAAAGGCGAGGGCAGAGAAATTAAGATGTATGTTCGCACACGAGCGCGCACACCGAGCGCTCGTGTGTGAACCTATCGTAGTAGGCGTTGTCCAAAAAATGGCGTCTACGACGTGTTTCCGGCTCCCAAATTACTACCAGCACAAGCAGTTAGCAAAAACATAGCCACCGAGATCTGTTTCTGTTATCTAGAGAGAGATCCGTCACTTGGACGCTGGATTTGGACAACACCTATATTTTCTTAATCGTCGTCTTTGCTAGCACTGTCTGTTTTTTTTTCTGTTTTTTTTTTTTTTTTTTTTTTAAGTACGAATCCACACACCTCGTCTAGCCGAACCATGATGGCAGACCACATGCTAGGATCGTAATTAAGATGTCAACGTGCAAGCTGGTGACATCATTCAGTGGTATTTACGGTCACCATCCGGTATTTCTTCTGACTCAAGCTTCAGTTCTGGCTGGCCATTGAGCTTTTGTCCTTTTGATTTATTTATATTCTTTTCTTTCTTTTTTCTTTATCCTGCTCTTCACACTCCGGAACTGCGCGATATTAAACCCACTCTATATTCTTTCTGCAGTTTTCCTTCCCATAAACTCGGCCTCGATAATACGGTGCAGTATCCTGAATGCTATAGAGTTCGTGTCAGCCACTCAAGCATTAAATTCACAGTGGTTGAATTCGCATTGCTATAGAGTGCTCCTCGATTCAATCTTATAAACCTGCAGTGGCACTTTTTTTAAAAGAGTGACAGATGTTTAAGGCATGCGAGTCTCTCAGCACACCGTGTCCTTGTGTTTCGTCAACCGTAGTGCGTGAAATGGGCCGTCGTTATTGGCCGGTGACCATGCATTGACACACAGCCGAGCCAGTATATATCCTAGCGCTAATTGTTTGAATACGCGATACGAAATTTGTCAATCCAACTCCTGGTTAGTTCACACCGGATGTAAAACGCCATGTACGAATTTAGTTCTGGAGTGCGACAGCTACCCGTTGTTTATTTGTTTATTGCTATTATTTCTTTTGCGTCGGTCCACTCAGCGGGCAGTTCACCATGGCCTCCCCTCGCACGTTCCTATTCCGCGCATGCGTGTGTAGGTCCCAGTGCGCTCGCGTTGCATTGTGTATATGGAAGCGCACGTGTGAATGTTCCTCCACCTGCCTTCCTTCTCCCAGTTTACTCTCCCTTAATATTCCCCTTTTCAAAAAAAAAATAAGAAAGAAATCATGAATGCGATGCCGCCCTCTCTCTTCTCTCTCTCTCTCTTTTGACTATTTATTTTTCGTGTCCTCGCAGGCTTTTATGTCCCTTCACCGGAGCTGCAAGCGCACATAACGTTAGGGGACGATGTTGAAAAAAATATATATACATAATTATAAACTGAAAGAATGAAATCTAAAGAAAAGAGATAAAGCAACGTAGTACAACGTTAGAATGCAGCGGGAGGGTTATTGGTCGCTGAACGGGCACCGGAAATGGGCCATCGTAAATTCAGCGAGCAGTGAACGAATGCAGAAAGGGAAATGCACGGACAGATAGAACGTTAGATGAAGAAAGAGAGGAAGGGAGAGGGTTGAGTTAGAAAGTGAATTAGAGAGAGAGAGGACCATGTTAGAGGCGAGATGGAGGGGAAAGGAAAAGTGCGCACGGCAAGCGACTGAACGACCCTTTGTTGAGTTCTGTGTATGCAGCGAATTCCTTTTTAACTTTTTTATACTTTTGTAGTTCTTGTCGTTCTCTTGTAAAAGTTTACGGGTGCACGGACGCAGAGCGATGAAAATTCCGACGCGATGTCCTCGTCGGCGCGCATCCAGAAGCAGCCCGTTGAGGCCGAGCGTATATGACGCCGCGAGGGCAGGGACACGGATGTACCACGAACGAGCGTATAATGCTGCAGCAGTCAACGAGACGGCAACGGCGGCGATGACGACTTTGACGCAATGTGGTAGAAGAGGGGGAGGGGTGAGAGCGTGGTTTCATGGTGCAGAATCTATACAGTGTGACCGACGAGAGTCAGATAACACCACACTAACACCTCGGTGGGCTGATTGGTAAATTGGTACACGTTTGTTAGCACAGTTGTCCGCGATAATGAAAAACAACAACAACAACACAAGAACACAACAACCACATAAGGACACATCGACAGGACGAGCGCTCGACCTGTCAATATGTCCTTGTGCGGTTTTGCGTTCTCGCGGTGAGTTGCATAGATAAAACCTAACAAGAAAAGGCAAACATGAAGAGAGGGACGCTGGAGCAAAACGTTTCCCACCGGCGATGGAGTGGCGTGCCTTCTTGTAGAACACTCGTCCTCCAACGCTCAAGCGTTTCGCAATTTCTTCTCATTATCGTCAATACATTTTTTTCAGCCTGAGAAAGAATTGATTCTTTCTTTGTAGGCTTGCTTTGTTAACCCAGCTTAAAATTAGGTACCAGTGCACTTCGCGCTGGCTACTTTTCACTGTTTCCACTGCTTGCCACAAGATACGCGTTAAACCAAAAATCCATCACCAGCCATTTCCAAAGCCATCACCAAACGCCAAGTCGGGAAACAGTAGTACTCTCAAGGAGGCTGCAGCAGCGCGGTAGCTCCTCGTTCGTCGCAGCGTAAGCACGAGTGCACCTGTTAATACCAGTTTCTGGTGTAAGTGTTCACACAAAAATTAACACAATGGCATGCACCATGTGCGTTTAGTTCTAAAGAGTATTGTTTTTTTTTTTTTTTGCTTTTTTTTGTACTATTTTTAAACCCTCTGGAAACGCTGCAATGCGAGTTATTGCTCGTAGTGATGGCTTCTCTGCTTAACCTGGCTGCTAAGCGAAAAAGCCATCTTTGCTGTCGCCTCGTCGAATATATTATTCGCCGTTCAAGCTGCGCACTTTCAGCGATGCTTATTCGTATTGCCGAATGTTTCTTACGACAATTACGCCTTCTTACTCACGCTTATCATTTTTTATCTCGAGGAGAATTATAAAAAAATTTGGCTGCATCCGCTACAGGCATCTGCGACATTAATGTGAGAAAAGTAAAAGACAATGAAGAGAGTCAAATAGGCTTTTCATTAGCTCGGGAACTTTGATATATGTTTTTAATAATTAGTTCGGCGTTCATCTCGAAGGCATACGCGCACGCGCAGTGATATATATACCAATAATAACTATAATACGGACGAGAAGCTTAACTTAGAAGTTGATCTATTGCACTTTGAGCCTTCTTACCGAGGGAATACGGCAGATAAAACATCCAACGTTTGCCCCATCTGTAGACGACAGGTTCGCTCAGCTCGAAAATGATATGCTAGGAGTAACGAGAAAGTCAAGGACGTTCTATGGCTTTATGCCGTCTGGCACGTTCTCCTACAACGCGAGAAATATTTTAGCCCGTGACAACTTAATGAAAACTCGAAGCGCCGATTGAAAAGAGAGGTTCGAGAGAAGAAAGAAAACGCGGAAGCAATTTCCGTTTAGCGATGTGTGCGCGCTGTCTTATCATTTTCGTTGACATGCAGTCGCTCATCTGCAATCTCCGCGAGGTCGGCTGCGCGCACAGTGCCACCAACACCAAAGATGCCAAAAACGCGAGACATTTTTCCTTGGTTTGTTGCTTGGTTTGTTCTTTTTTTTGCGTTAGATTCTGATATATTGTCGTTCAGTTTTGCTATGTTTGTTCACTTTTCATCTCATTCATTGTCGTAGCCGTAGATTTTATTTTAACCATACTGCTTCCAATGCCTGGTCGAATACTTCTTGAACATTTGAATATAAGCCCTCGCTGTTGAAACGATTCTCATCACCTACTCCGGTACTTAGAGTCCCAAAGTGATTATTTGAACGATTAATTAAGCAATTAAATTATGATAAGCTGATTGATTCGCTGGTCGATTGAGTGTTTGAGTGTTTATTCGAATAAAAAGAGAGACGGTTACCTAAGCCATGCATCGAGCATGTGTTCTTTTTCTTTAGTTTTGTTTAACTCCTATTTAAGTACTCTTAACTTGGCATGGATGTATTTAACTTGTTTATCGTAATGGGGGAATCCTAACCGAAAGAATAGCTGGCGAGCGAGATTGAAACGCAATTCGCGAACGTGAGAGCTCCAGCTTTTATATTTTCCTCGTCCATCATTATAAAGCTACAGTTTATTCTACGTCGTGCCTTTCTTCGCCTTTCTTTTTAACAGAATGCGCTGTCTATCAATTCCATGCATCATTTATATCATTTCCTCATTGTCCGTTGCTCAAGCATTGTTGTCTCCTTATCTGCCTTACAGATCATTCTTCAGTCAACCTCGCTGATAAAAACAGGAATTTGATCGCGCGTACATACTTGTTAACTGAACGCATATATTAATAAAAAAAACATAAGGTGGTTCCCTCTTTCTCGAAACACAAAGGAAAAGACCAGACTTACAGATAAGGGAGTGACTTCGGAAAAGCGTTAGGAACTTCGCCATACATCGCTGCGCTAGCACACTGGACTTCTGGCCTTGATTCGGTTTCATTTCAGCTTGAGTGTTCTGTTCCCTCTTTTTTTATCACTAGCTCCTCTCAGTTCTTTTGTACGAACGTTAGGCGATAACTTTGGCAAGCTGGCGATTAAAGTCGACGTCTTCCAATTCAGCGCCTTCCCCCCCCCCCCCCCTTTTTTTTTTTTTTTTCTTGTCCGCTTTTGTTGAGCGATGGAGTCTGCAGACATTCGGCGGAAGCGGTTGCTTTTTTCTGAAGGCGAACTCCACTCGTTTCCTTTCAGTTGATTCCCGAATACGTCAAGTCTTCTTTCCGTCTGGGGAATCTCCAAGTCTGTGACCTTCGATATTCCCTGGAAACTCCAGCTGTCCCGATAAATCTGGAACGACCGCTCGAATTTCGTTCTTGCCGTGCTCTTTTTCACATCAACGAGACTAGTTGTCGGCGCATTGCTATACTTTATGCTTGGCTCTGTCAGCAAGTGCAGTCTTTATCTCTTTCCGTACCCTGTTCTGTCCCTCTGTCTCCCTGGTGGCGAGTTCTTTGGAACTTTCTTCAACGTAAGTTTAACTTTACACCTTACCTTCTTGACCTAGAGTTTTTTTTTTTTTCGATGTGTACCTTTGCAAGTTATTCATCGCGGTGCCAGATGGTTACAGGTGCTCGGGTAATGGCAACGAGAGAATATCTTTCCATGCGTATATCCTTAACTAAGTGTTGTCGGCTTGTGAAAGTTATCTTAGAGTAACTAAAGTTTCCTCGAGGAAGTCTAAAGCTTCAACTCCAGTGTGCACAATTTCGTATCGGTCGTATCGTAATCCACCCGCTCAAACACATCCGCTGGTCGTTCCTTTATTATTTTACACATAGACTGAGATGTTTATAAACGAGTGGAGGCCTAGCTTAGAGATAGAGAAGACAGGAAAGGCAAGGTGGTTACTAAGACGCACGTCCCATTTGCTACGCTAGTCTATGGTATGCGCAGAATGTAACAGTGTTTTCGAGAACAACCGGTTAGTATTTCACCTTTACTTAGAGCTGACAGATGTCAAAATCTGCAGAACGTAGCAAATACACGTATATGCATATAAGTTCGTCAGAAAGGACAGATCGGAACTTTCTTACATATAGTGAAATTTTTAAAAAATGTGCCGCAGTAGTAGCTTTGTTGAAATTTAGTTGTTTCCTTTAAGAATGGACTACACTGTACATTTCCTATTCAGCAGACATTGGGAAGTCACTTGTGCACCTGATGGGAATCAGACGGTGACATCTCTGCCAACACCGACGCACGCGTCAGCCTAAAGGGATCGTCTTTCCTGCCGCCGGCATCCGCCCATCTGTCAACGAGCGTGTGCCCGCAGCGGTAACACGCGTACAAGCAAACATCGCTCCTCTCCCTGTCGTCCCAGCGTAGCCGAGCCCTCCATCCACCGTACCACGTTCCCGTTCCTTCCGCGACCGTATGTAAACACGATGAAGGCGAGGGGGTGGAGCAGAGAGGAGAGATGACGACACACGTCTCGCAGCTGGAGAGACAAGAGAGTGCAGTGACAACGGCTTCAGTGTAGCAACGCAGGGTATACAACAAAAACCGCCGTGGGCCGGCTCACGACAACGGGACGAAGAAGCGTGCTCCGGCGAGAGAGGCCGTGTCAGACCGAACCGACAAAAGGCTTACTCGGAGAGAGGGAGGGGGTAGTGGCGCTCGCTCGCGCTTTGCGTATGCCCCATAGCGGAGAGGGGGGGGGGGGGGGGGGGTCACCTGCCAAAGGTCAAGATGGTAGCTACGGAGGACGCTTTCCCGGCACAGTGCGGCTTCCCCGCCGAGCTCCCCCCTGCTGCGACTGTCCGAAGCGCAGCGGGATAGCACGGCGATGGTGGTGGTGTCTCGACGGCTACGCGAGAGGCGCGTTGACAAGTGGAAGCCCGGAGAGCGCGAGCACGGTCAAGCTTGCCTCCGTTTCGCGCGTCCTGGCCGCCGGCTCGGAGATATATACAACCTGGGCTAGTTACCACCCTGCGGGCGCAGCAATATTTGACAGGTCGTCCCGTGCTGCCCTCCCCCCCCCCCCCCCTATTTCCTTCACCCCTCACTTTCTTCTCTCCATCTCTTCATCTTTCCCCGTGCTCCGCTTTCCGCCTGTCTCACGGCCGCAGCTACCACCTTCGCTCCATGTTTCTTTTGTTTTGTTCGTTCTCTCCCTCATCTCCTTTTCTCCCCCCCCCCCCCCGGTCCGGTATTGCCCCGCCATTTTTCATCTTTCCGGTGACCGTAGCGAGCGTATTGCTGGCGACGACGACAACGCAATCCCGACACTTTTTCTTTCATCGACGACTGCGACTTCCTCCCCCTTTCGCCCCCGTCTCCAAACCTCCCGCGTCCCACGCGTGGGTACTCTTCGCATACTTTTTTTTTTTCTTTCTTTCTTGGCTTCTGGATTGGCTCCGCGTGTCTCGGCGTCACTGTGCCTCGCTCCTGGCACCGTTACGCAGCCTAGGACCGTTATGTTGTTCTTCCTCCTTTACTTGTTTCATATATTTTTTTTTCTTTACTCGATTGTTTATCGAACCACTGAGAGTTACTGCTCTTACATTTCCTTGCTTTCTGTTGCGAGTCTCTCTCTCTCTCGCCCTCTTCTTTTTTCCCCTTGCGTTTCACCGCTGCGCCACCTTAACGTGCGTTACCTTCCTTGTTTCCCTTCCATCTGTTGCGTTGCCGACAACGAGCGGCATGCTTTCCTCGCGAGGCTGGCTGCTGAGGATGCCATTTTGCTTCGCCTCCTTCTTCCCTTCCGCGCGTGCGAGCATCGACTGCGCGTCTTTCTTTTCTCTTCCGCATTTCTCTCTTTCCTTTTATTTTCTTTCTGTCTTGTTTTGTCGTGTTTTGTGTTTTGACGACACAGATGCGGCGGCAGCGCTCTTCTGTCGCCTGCCATCGCGCGCGCGATTTGGTTCTGGCGTTGCAGCGGACAACCTGTTACTTTTGGAGTCGGCGGCAGACAGGCAGGCAGGCAGGCCCCGCTTTAGCTGCGTTTGCTGCGGCTATTGCGATTGCTGCTGTCGCTTGCCGCGGCGCTATACCTCGGGCTTCGCTCTCCACGCGCTTCCTTCATTTTCCGCTCGGTTGCGGAAATTGATTTCTCCACGGCCTGACATCTCCGACTGCCTTCATTGCGCTATATGGTTCATTTCTTTCTTATTTTTTTTTCTTGCTCCCTTCCGTTTCCTGCGTTTCTCTTTTTCTTTGCTTCTCCCAGTTTTGGTATTTCTCTTATTTGTACCGAAGTAGTCACATTCTTTATTATCTTCGCCGCTTATAACTTGGCGCGCCACGCTTATTTCAGCCCTCCCCTTCTCTCTTTCTTGCTGAACGGTTGGTACGGGAAACCTCACTGTAACGCAGCTATGCGAACGTTGCACGTGTCTTCACGTTTATTTGTTCTTCGCAGGTTACTCGTCATTCACGAAGCGATTGATGTGTGCCTGTAGTTCTAACTGGTTTTGCGCGTTTTGCCTGTTCCCTTCTTGGGCTTCTTGTTTTACTTTGTTTTACTGCAGTTCGTTTGTAGACAACTTGCTCTGTTATATATCTAGTTTACCTTTCCCGCTCAGTGTATAACATTCTACTTCCTTCTCTAACCAATCATTACCTGAGGAGCTCGCTCAAAATTTTCGACATACAAATTTATGGATGTGTCTAGAGAATCGCGAGTGACGTACTGAGTGAACCACGAAGTCTTCGGCGGCTTCGTGCTATGGCAGTGGCGATATCATGCTGCTGACAAACCTTAAAGCGACGTAAAATTTATTAAGACACGAACAATGCTTTGCTGGTTGCATGTAGGCGCCGACCTGACGTGATAAAAGATCTACTGTGGCATTTCATTGAACATTCGTTTACTTGCTGAACCCAACTCACTTCGAGGAAGCCGACCTGACGTGATAAAAGTTCTGCTGTGGCATTTCATTGAACATTCTTTCCCTTACTGAACTGGCTTCGAGGAAACCTAAGGCACGTCATATGCTCCAAGCATAGATAAAATGCTCACATAATATATGCAATGAACAATGTTTATCTTTAAATTTTCAACGCTGTTCTTCGATGTTCTAAACGAATTAGTTGTGTGAGTATTTCTTCATTACGGCTGCCGCAATATCCAATCAACAAACAGTCAGCCGAGGCCGTCTCACATGTTACTTCCAACTTCTCCTCCCCGTCTGTCATATTGGAGAACCGTGATCAATTTCTGCCGTGCTGAAGACAAGGCGGCCCTCTATGTTTGGCATGCATGCCTCGTTTAATTACGAAGTAGAAAAGGCACGACATTCCCTCGTTCTCTTACCGCCACGTTCGCCTCCAAACGAGATTAAACGCCGAGCGAATGTGTGTACATGTAAAAGTCACGCTGCCTCGAATGGCACGCATGTCAGTGGAGAAGTTTCTTTTCCCAACCTGGTGGTCCAGGACCACAAGCACACTTGTTGCGTCATCTTAATTAATCACGCAAGGCATGCAGCAGCGCCTTAGGACGAGAAACCGTGGGCTACAGCGTACCAGATGCGTCTCCGTGCATACCTAAGCGCACTGGCTCCCACCTGGGAGAGACGAAGAGTCCGGAGCGGCAAGTTCACAGCGTGACGCTTGCTGCTCTGTACGAGCCTTGTAATTACGGACGAATTTCTTTTTTTGGCCGAAGTTACCCGCACCTGTGGAGTAGAGGGGAAGGGGGGGCCGGGAGGGGGGGGGACACGAGAGCTGAGCGAGGTGACTGCCACTCTTGTGAGCGAAGAAAACGTTGCGCTCCCATGTCTGACTTCGTCCTCGCGTGCGAGTGAGGGACTGACGTGCTTGCATCGTGGGGAGCGAGCTCGTCCGAAACTCGTCAGCTCGTGTTCACTTTCAGGGCTGAGGTTCGGTACGAAACCGAGGACTCTCTTTTCTCTGTCACTGTTTATTTCACATTATGCTGGGAAATATTTTTTTCTGTATGCGTCTGCATGTGTGTGTGTGTGTGTGTGTGTGTGTGTGTGTGTGTGTGTGTGTGTGTGTGTGTGTGTGTGTGTGTGCGTGTGCGTGTGTGTGTGTGTGCGTGTGCGGTGTGTGTGGTGTGTGTGTGTGTGTGTGCTGTGTGTGTGTGTGTGCGTGTGTGTGCGTGCGCGTGTGTGGCGCGCTGCTGTGTGTGCGTGTGTGTGTGTGTGTGTGTGTGAGTTCACCGGATACATCCCTGAATCCCCGTGAAACGTGAAAGCGAGCATCGAGCCCTGTTATATTATGAAGCATTGCTGCGTAGCCTGTTGTATTAGTCCAGCTGCTGGCTATAAGTCGTTTCTTTGTTTAGCGCCAAGAAAGAGACAAGGAGCGTCCCTCGTATCTTCCCTCGTCGGCGCTGAACGAGCAAATGACAAAAAAATGGAATATAGAATAGGCTTTATCTCTGTTCTCTGCTTCCTCGGTTTTTATTGCTTTTAGTGTGTATGGTTCGCGCTTGATTGGTGTTCTTCGCAGTGAAGAGAAGACTACGCTGTAAGATGCGAATGAGCACTCAATTATCTAACATCTCGCTGTAGTGAAATTAAGATATGAGCTCTTTATGTTGTGCGACAGAGCGTAAGCGCACATATAAACCGTGGCGTCGTGATGGGAGGGGCGAGTGTGTTAAACAACCAATCTCGAATTCTGAAAATTACGTAACAAGTGACATCAGCGTCCCACCTAGGTGATGTGAAGTCGAGGTGAGCGGCCGGCTATGACAGCTGCACACAATGCGTCCTTTTAGAACTTTAATCTTCGCAGATAGCTGCAGGCATTCTGGTCTTCGTAGCGCAAGCTAATTGATCGAAGTGATATGTTCAAACGCTTTTAGACCGTTACATGGCTCGTATTAATGAAAAATCGAGACAGTATAAGATGCGTCTATGCATTCAATGTGCCTTCGCGCGGCAGCTGTCAAAAGAATAATCCAATTATGTTTGACGAGAAAGACATTCAAGGCACACCAGTGTTTGCACGCGTAGCCGCTGTGGTGGCGTACGTAGTAGCTATGGCGTCGCGCTACTAAGCCCGAGGGCGCGGGATCGAATCCCTGCCTCGGCGGCCGCATTTCTGTCGGGGTGACATGCAAATACACCCGCGTGCCGTGCATTAGGTACGCGTTAAAGAACTCCAGGTGGTCAAAATTAATCCGGAGTCCCTCACAATGGTGGAACCCAGAATATAATCTAATATGTACGCGCCTTTAGTAACTAAAGTGTAAAAGTTGTACTTCGCTGTCACGTTATAGCACCTGAAGATGTATATGTGCTAGCTATTATGTGCACTGCACGACAGGGTTTCAACTCGGTCTGCGCGTACGTAGCACAAATTTGTAAAGCTGGCTTCTCCACAGTATGCGGCTTTGTGGGGAGAAGCCATCTTTACTGCTTTGTTTTGTTTTTGTAGCGAAATGCAGTACATTGATAGTTACGTCCTCGTAATCTAGGCCGTCGCTACAACGACGATGAGCGCCGCTGTAAATAAATAATAAAGAAAACTCAACCGCGGTATAAGATATTCATTCTGATAGCACATGAGATAGCGCGGCCTTTGAGTGTAATCCGTGTGTGCGTGTTTGTAGCGACTGTCGCTTTGGCCACTCGTTGATAGCGAAAGCACGCTGAGGCCTTTCATGAAGCATTTTTCGATTCTCCACAGATGGCTTTCGTTGTTTGACCAACTTACGATGTCATGAACTTCGTGGCTTGTACTAATATTCGTCCTACCAATATTTTATTTATTTATTTATTTATTTATTTATTTATTTATTTATTTATTTATTTATTTATTTATTTATTTATTTATTTATTTATTTATTTATTTATTTTCAATACTGCTGCTCTCAAATGAGAGCATAGCAGGAGGGCAATACAATATATGAAACGTTTACAGTACCAAAAATGTAAACAAATGTAGGAAAAGAGAGGTTACAGTAATGCCAACAACAAATAGTTGTTACATGAATACAAACAGTGAACATGACTCTAGTGTAACTATGATTTAGCAATATTGATACCATAAAGTAACAATTTCACAAAGCATTAAATATTTCGATGAATATTGTGCCAATATTCATCGAAATAATATAGGCGTGGATGTGACATCTTATGCGGGCAGCATACCTTTTGTTTCCCTTTAACGTCGGTTTCTCGGTCTCTCCTGCTTCATCTTTTCTCTCTTCCCCCCCCCCTTTTTTTTTTCCTCCCACAACTCCCGCGACTCCGCTTGACTTCGCTCGAAGACGCGAAGCTCCCGCGTCATCGGTGCATAAACAAACTCGACTCCCGCCTCGCGTGTGACCCTGGCGACGTCGGGGGAGAAAGCTTCCCGAAGCTCCGCACCCCCAACGGAGAGGGCAAAGAAAAAGAGCGCAAAGCAGCGCCGAAAAGAAACTCAGCGGGAGGCTTTGCAACTCTAAACACACACACCCAGAAACACACAAGCACACCTATGGATACAGTGGCACTCGAGCAGGGGTTTGCCACCTGTTGAGTTTCACGGCGCCAGGGCAAGACGTCTGCATAACGGATGAAGCTGATGGGAGAGGGAGCGGGAAAGTGAGGTGAGGAGGAGAGCAGAGAAGAGATGAAAGAAGGCTTCGGTCCTCCTCGCCCGCGTTCAGAAGACCTCTGTGCCGGGAGGACCCCCCTGGGAGTCGCCGACACCGAAGCCACAAAACCACGCGCCCCGCTCGGCTAAAAAGCGAAATTCACAGCGCTGCTGCCTCTGCTCCGAGCGACGCGCTGCCGCCCTGCTTGGAAACTTTCGTGCAGCGCTGCCCGGAAGATGGAAAACGCTTGTAAAATGCGTTCGTCGAAGCAACTAGAGAAGCTCGTTGTCTTCGGTAGAGTGTCTGCGGAGCTACGCAGGTCGATCTCAAGGTCGCGAGGCCTTGAAATGTTTGTGTCATTGTCTAGTATACTATAAAGCGCCGCTGTGGCTACGGTGTTTGGCCCAATTATGTGGCAGCCTTTATTTCTTTTTTTTTTTTCTGCGAGCGTTAAAGAGACTTTTCGGTTCCAATTCGTTTGCTGCCCTGTGCTATGACGTGTATTGCGAAGTTCACCTGCTCCCTTTTTTGTGGAACCTAGTACCAGCTCCGTAGGGATCTAAGTGTGAACTTCTCTCTTCATTCTCCTCTTTTATACCCTTTCTCCCATCCTCTGATCAGGGTAGCCTAGCGGGCTCAGCCTGGTTAACCTCCTTACCTTTCCCTTATGACTTCTCTCACTCTCTCTTTCTCTCTCTCTCTACTGTGTCGAAAGACTCACTGTATCATCATTCTTCTCATCAGTACAGCGCGCTTTGGAAGTCTGCCCGAATGAGGACACAACGTCGATGAACTAATGAAAACTGCGTCATTCGTCTGACATTGACGATGTATTGTTCGGGCGCCTATATTCTTCGCCTAATTCTTCGACGACAGCCACCCACGAGGCACACGCCAGGAGCCTCTCGAAATTGGCACAACGCATATTCGCAGCTGCCCAGGGGGAAACCGACACAGCGGGCATTCTTATTACGATTCGTCTCGCTAATTGCATCTTGACGGAAACGGCTGCTGCTGCAGTACACCGACTCCCAAATGTTGGAACATTGTGCCACATCTTTTATCGCAGCCTTTGTGCCGCAGAAAATATGGAGCTTCTGGCTCCCCATCGTTTTGATAATTCATCGGTAATACAGACGGAAGGAACGACTTACTGCCAATGTCACCGCCTTGTACATGAAACGCACTGTCACCTTGCTGTAGGTTCTCTTTGGTGCAGCCTAGCATGCGATGTATAGTTGCTTGTTGCATCCGCTGTATCGCGCTGTTTGGACACTGGGAAGTCGCACGGGCTGTATTGCTCTAGATAATGTGGACCACAATGAGCTTGTACTGGGGCTTGATCGTATATACCAAATCTGGAGGGCGGGACATGACTTTTGGGATGTACGAGTATACCAATGCAGAATCACAGAATCATGACCGTCTAGCTTTCTTTATATATATATATATATATATATATATATATATATATATATATATATATATATATAATACTGTTGCAGATTGAGTCCCGTGTGAACACTGCACGGAACTGTTCTTGCTCACACCAAGTGTAACTTGTGAAAATGAGAAAGAGAGAGATATATAGAGAGAGGGTGGGGGTGAGAGAGAGAGGAAAGGCGCCGGGGGACGGCGCTTGACGAGAAGACGCCGCCGCCACTGTGGCCGTTGACAGACGTCTTTCGGGATTCGCATGACGAGCACGCCGGGCCGCCCAGACGTCTCAGCGGGGTAAAGCCGGCGCGGTATAAGCGTGTATGTGTGTATACGGCCGCCGAGCGCAGCACAACAGCAGCGCCGTCCCAGGTGTCTCTGTCATCGCCGTTGTTTCTCGCTCTCGCTTGTGTTTATCCCATATTTTTCTCTCTCGACGAGCGAGACCAGCATCTCTTCTCGCTGAGCCCGCCTGCCCGGGTGCCGTCAACGCCGGTCGCTCATCAATCAAACCGCAAATGAGTCGAAAAAACTGGCGTAACAAACCGCGCGGCGTCGCTCGCGTAAGGACTCCGTGCAGGGTCCCTCCCCTCCCCTCTTCGGCGCTAACATCTTGTTTGCAGTATACCGCACCCGCGATGGTCCGCGCGGATTCTTCTCACCTCGTCATTCCATAAGGTTTACTTTATTTGTTTACTTGCCTTTTGTTATCATTCGCGCTGGTTTCCTCTGCGCGAAACATTTCTCGAAACAGCCGCTCGTTGAGCCGGATAAATTGCTCCGGTTTGAACGGGGCTTTGGAGAGGCTATATTTATCCTCTTGGCTGTTAGTGTGTGCAGTTTGTTGCATATTCAATTCTCAAATATGAGAAAG
This sequence comes from Dermacentor silvarum, assembly GCF_013339745.2. NCBI lineage: Eukaryota > Metazoa > Arthropoda > Arachnida > Ixodida > Ixodidae > Dermacentor > Dermacentor silvarum. The sequence goes on along the minus strand of NC_051156.1, from coordinate 212,297,673 downwards.
AGCAAAGGACGCGAGAGGACGCAGACAGATAGGGTGAGCTTAGTCTGTCTCGTTTGCTTTCGAAAAGAGAGAGAGAGAGAAAGAATAGTTTCAGCCAGCGTTCGGGTGTTGCGATAGAAATTGCTTTTTTCCCGCTTTGAAATTACCGCCAAGGCCGGCTGCCGTAAGTCGTCACAGGCACCAAACTTCTTAAAAAAAACGCCTGACCGAGTGACGGTCGAAGACGAGAGTGAGACAACTGAATAGGTCTCGACTGGAAAATTTGTTTAGCGAACATCGGCCCACTTTCTTTTCCCACCTGTCACTGAAACCTACGAACTGCGCCGTCGTAACAGTTGCGTGTTGTGTTTAACGTACGAAATAAGACAGATGAGTTTTGCGAAGTTCCCGGCTTGTGGCTGTCGTCTGTGCTACTGCGTGCGTTGCACATGCCGTACAACATAGCTGTAACGTGCTTACGGCAACCCGGAGTAGCCCCCAGTAAACTAGATAATGGCAACTGGGCTCATTTTAATAACAAAATTTTTCCTTTGCGTTTTCGCGGCTTCCTCCAGGGCAATATTTATCTGCTTAGAAGTTCAGCGATGCCCTGACACAATGACGCTGAATGATACAAAACAGTTTATATATGAAATTCCATGAAATCTCGCTGAAAAATGTAAAGTTTTTAATCACAAGCTATCAGATGAAAGCCTACACCATCTATTCCTTATTAAAAGTAAGGATGTAAGAGTAGTGTTTCTTGCTGGACTGTTGTTTTTGATTTCTCGAAGTTTGACAACTTTTTAGAATTGTTGTATGTATTGTCGTGGTTTCTATTGCTTTCCAAATTTATCGCTGTCCGAATTGTAAATAACTTGTATGCATACGCCATCCAATTACGCTCACTCACTTTCGTGACGTCAAGGTACCGACGAACTTCTTCCTATATATGGTAATCCCTCGGAAATTATGTTTTGTAGTGTGGAAGCACAGAAGGCAGGTGCAGTGGCAGTTTTGTGGGCGGAGCTTGTACACAATTCGTAGGCTGTCACTTAGCTTAACACGTTTCTGGTTGCTGCCTCATTCACCTGCTCTCACGCAACTTTCTTTTCCCAACGTCCCTTCCACTTCTCTACGCAAATCTACTGACGGTGGTGACTAACTACTGGGTTCTACTGAACTCTGCATTATAAATTAGTCAGGAAACATTCTCGTGAAGGCACAACTGCCACAGCCATGACTTGACAAATTGTTTGCAACATATACATCTCCCATGTTCACCTTAGCACTACCTAAACCCTACAATATAGGCTTGATTCACTTAAACTGCAGAAGCAATCTAAGAACTCTCACTGTCTTGAAGTCTGTCAATCTTTATTCTCTCGAAAGAAGCAAGAGTCCGACGACTACGTTCGATATGGCGTATTAGGTTGAGACACTCGAATCCGAGCTCATTGATCAACAGCCAAAGAATGAAAAAACGAAAGAATCAATCTCGAATAGGTAAGACGGGCGCCTTGGTCAGTGCTCGGAATCAAATTCTAGAGTCAATAAAATTGAGAAGCAGAAAAAGAAAGAAAGAAGATGGCAGAAGAAGGAGAGAGACGTCCCCTCAAGCCCCAGCGCCTCCCAGAAACAACTTCTCGAAGCTGTTGCCCCCGGCGGTCTCCATTGTTGTCCAGCCATAATGCCGACTTCTTTCTCGGCCATTCCGCGAGCATCCTGTCATGTTCGCGCTACTCAGATTCGCCTCGTCAGCTCGGTGGAATTCAATAAAAAGAGCCGTGTTTCCCGCCACCCCCGAAACCATCCGCCGACGGCTGGGGCCGTATACATACACGGCCGGCCGACGACGTCGGCACGGTATATGACTCGAGTGGAGCGGCGTGAGCCTGTGTGTGTTTCTGTGCGCAGGTAGATAGGTGTATACGCTTGGTCGTGCGCGCAGCATTATATGTGTAGCGTGGCGAGACGATTCGAATGACCTTGGTCCGGCGACTCTTAACGACGTGCGGTCTCTTCTCCTTCCATTTCTTTCTTTCTTTCTTTCTTCTTTCTTTCTTTCTTTCTTTCTTTCTTTCTTTCTTTCTTTTCGGTGTTTTGCGAGCGCTGTGACTCGGCGCGCTGGAGAAAAGAGAGCGGCGCGGAGCATCATCATCTCATCGCGACAGAGGCGGGCGGTCCGCATTACGGGCCCTCCAGCCGCCGCTATATAAAGATGGCGCGCCGGTTCCTTGTATACACGCCCGGCCTCGAAGATGCGCTGCGCCGCCGGGGCAGCGCTTCCCGAGAAGGTACTACGAGCACCCGATGCTTCGGAGCAGCCGTGCTACTGTTTTATGTTACATATAGTGTGGTCAGCCGGCTGGGTAACGTACGAGTATACCCACCGCAGAAGCGTGAGTGGCTGTGGCCGTTCTGCTGGAAGTAGTGGGTTCGATTCCAGGACGGCGGCCGCATTGTTATGGAGACTCGCGCGCAAACGTGCTGGTGCACCATGCTTACGTACGGGCGAGTTAAAGAACCCCAGGTTAATCAGGAATCAATCCGGGGAATCTCCTTCCCTCTATATATCGTCTCTCGCTGCCAATGAGTTGCTTAACACGTTAGACTTAATAATTTAGTAAAGCTTGTAGTGGACAAGCAGGACAAATAACAAAAGGGAGACTCTGGCACTACAAATTGATCTGTTCTTGTTTTTTTTTTTTTGGTTTTTTGGTTCAGAAGGCTCTTGATAACTGTATTCCAAGACCTAACAACGATAGCAAGTGGCGACAGAAGTTTATACACGCTCTCTAAGTGCATTAAAAAAATAAGATCAGGGGCGATTGTCAGCGTCGTTTTGTTTCTCCCCTTTCATTGGTTCCTTAGAATTGCTAGAGAAGATGACCACACGAAGATCAATGCACATTAACTGCGCCCAGCTGTTCGATCTCTCCGCAGTTTAATCCCCATCATTTTGTTCTTCGTTCTCCTGTGCAGCAACAGGTAGTGCGCTGTATTCGGGTTATAGTCGGTCTTGCATAACGGGTTAACTACAGCGCTGAGGACAAGGAACGAGCGTCCCTTGTCCAACAGGTGCCAAACACGACCACCCGTTCAGTATAGAAATGTGCTGCCGGCTGTTATCATAAGATGAAAGCTCCTTAACGACGTCGGACTTAGTATGAGGCCACTAGTACATCATATGATATCTTGGTTTGAGCATAGAAGTGTGGCGACAGACTTTCTAATAGTGCTGGCGCGGCGACCGCGCGGATTTCATAGCTTCTGCGCTACCAGGAGTCGCCACTTGTCAGTGCGAAGACGAACAAGGGTAAATGGTAAAAGCACCAACATTGACGGACTGCCCTTACAAAGTAGACATAGCTTCTGCGTGGAAGTAATTCAAGCAGAGCGCTTTAAGAACGACCACAAAGTTCGAGATTTTACTTCGATGTGTCAGGGGATGTCAGGCGTTTAGGCATTCCTTAGCACGAGTTTCCACCGACAGTTTAGCTTCAGGACTTCTTTCTCACGGACACCCAAGAAACATGTATTTCAACTCGCACCTTATTAAATTTGAACTGCGCTCATGAGAGAATTTATATCCCGTTTCCGAAAAGGACAATCCAAAAATAAACCGAAAACTTTAGCAAGGCACTCTGTCGACTGATCTTGTGCTATCTGTGATAAATTTTCTACAAACGATGAAGGAATAGCGAACAGAGTCATACGTCTCTTAGGTAACGACGCCAAACATGTGGAAGAAAGGAATACAACTGAAGATGAGACAAAGAAGTGCGGTGTCTGCCGTCTTCCGTTGTACCAACTCACAAGAAACAGCTCAAAAATAAATAAAGAAAAGAAGGCAGGACGAGCACTGTCTGAACGTTTTCTTGGAAACTAACATGAACACACGCGATGTACAACGCAGAAAACGCTAAGACGGAAAATCCAACAAGCCTATACATCAGTGCCGGAACACGGAAAGCACGAGACCGCAATGACACGTGAAGAATCTTTCAAGAAATTTCTTATTCTGTCACTGCTATACCTTCAGTCAGTGCTTGGACTGCCGTTCTTCTACAGTACCGTCGTCTCTCTGTCTTCTGTACTGCTTCCACATTCTGCAGACAACCTGTTGAACGTCAGTGGCGAAGACTTTCGGCAAGAGTATAAGGTGTCGTGCGAGTAAAGAAGGGCGACGTGCCCTCCAGGAGGGCTGCTATGCACGCCTCGTCCGCGGCCCCTTCCTCGGAGTCCTCTATCTCAGCGTCTCGGACAGGCGGAATCGGTGCTCCACACGTAATGACACCCGCGTGCTCGCGCGCCCGCGCCTTTGTGTCGGCAAGTCGCCGACGCCGACGCTCATCACCGTCCGACGATGGCCGAGCAGTCGAGCCCGGCTGGCACAAGCCGAGTGTGCGCGCGCGCGTGCTCTGCTATGCGGTCATCTTCTTCTCGCCGACGCCGCAACAAAGACGATCGAGGAAAGGAGGAGCGGGAGAATCGAGGAAGGGGGCAGGCAGGCTGGCACGTACTATAGATAGAGCAGGGATCGGGCGTGTGTGTGTGTGTGTGGGTTGTGTGTGTATAGTGTGCCGGCGTCTATTGGACTGGCGGCGGGGCCACTTCGACTGCTATCCGCGCCCCAGCATTTCTCCGCGAGTCCCTCACGCCGCTGTGCCCCCGCAAAGCCGAAATATCCTGTCTGCTTCTCTGCCGGCGTACATTCCCACTGTGACCGGCAGCGCGCTTCCAGCTGAAAAGTGAGATTAACTCCACGTGGGAATTTATGCGAGGACGCAGGCGTCCAAATACTTTACAAGAACTGAAATTTGGGCGAGATTTTAAGAATTCGTACTTGATTTAAAGCGCAAAGAAATCGCTCGTCCTGTCTGATCTTCCTTTCTTGTGCCCGTTTTGTTTTTGTTTTTTGTTGTAGTTCTTGTTGTTGTTTCTTTCTCTCTTTTTTTTTTTTTTTGCCGTTTAAGCCAAATGCCTTTCCTGATTTTCTCCCTCTCTTTTTCTGCACCGTTTACTTTCTTTCTTCTTTGTTTTCTTTGCAATTATTGATTATTGATAGAAACAGGTTGTGTGAATCGATTCTGTTCTTGAAATTTACTAATTACTTTATTTTTCAACTATCTCGGTTGGGTTACACTGTTACACAATAGTACACTCGTGCCCTCGCAGAAAGAAAGAAAGAAAGAAAAGAAAGAAAGAAAGAAAGAAAGAAAGAAAGAAAGAAAGAAAGAAAGAAAGAAAGAAGAAAGAAAGAAAGAAAGAAAGAAAGAAAGAAAGAAGAAAGAAAGAAACTTGAACAGGCCTCACCGTCAGCGCAATCGAAATAATGTGATTCCGGTAACGTTTTAAGACTACACAGTGTGCTTGCTATACGCGAGACGTCGTAGTGGGTGGAGGGGAGGCTCTGATATAATTTTGGCTAGTGGGGCTTCTCCGTACGTTCACATAAATGTGAGCGTGTGGGCGTTTTTGCGACATCGTGCTCGACAGTAGAATGCCGTAGCCACTGAGCCAAAGCGGTTGCTATTAATCATGGCGACGTATGAAGGATAACAAAGGTAAGAACAGCCTCTACTTAACAACAACAAAAAGTCAACCCTCTTCAAAATCGACACAAACGAGCTAAAACGCGGGACAAACGATCTCGCCCCGCCGTAAGAGTAGAAAGCGCGCACATTTTATTTTATTTTCATTTTTTTTTTTTTTCGTAGCTCTCACGTTCTTGCTCATAGCCGTGTTCGCGTCTGCGGCGCTCGTTTTGAAGCGCGGTGCGCGCGCTCCGACTGTAAACAGACCTTCTTTGAACATGTTATTGGACCGGACGAGCGGCGTCTTTTGTAACGACACGAATCAATAAAAGCGATATTACGCTCTGCCATGTTGTGTTCGGAGATGTGCGCCGTTTCACCTCTGAGCGAGTTGCACACGGCGATCCGATAGTTCTGAAGAGCTCTGAAGAAAACGTTATGAATAAGGAGAAAACGTTTCCATTGAAAGAGCAGCAGAGCACCGAAACGTTGGGACCCGGACGCTATGCGCTATTGTGTAAGTCTTCAATACGCTCGAGTCCACGTGGGCATTTTTTTTTTTTCGGGGGGGGGGGGGGGGGGGGGGGGGGGGGGGGAAGTTGTATTCAGTATTTATTTCGTAAGTGCACTTGGTCAATGACCGGCCACCTTCGGTAATGGTACGTCCAACATTGCAACATTGTAACTAGCTGGCATTTGCACCTTACCAGCACGTTCTAGCGTAAGAACATCTTTTGTGCATACGGGCCCCGCATGCACAATCAGCTCCGTCGCATAAACGGCCGACGTACGCCAAAAAAACAAAACGCTATGCAATGAGCCGACAAAGCTTCCCACGAGAGCGCTGCTTGACCACGTGATGGAGACGATAGTTTAAATGTATAAGGTGGAATGAGCAAGCTAACTTTTCAGCGCTAAAATACCTGCACGAAGGACTAAGGAAAGAAGCCCACGATACGAGCGCTGACTATCAACTGGACGTTTTATTCGAAGAAAAGGTTAAGGAAGGCATCAAAAACAGGGATGTGCACTTGTATTTCGCGCATAAGTTATTGCTGTGGAAGGGCAGTTGTACGGCTCACACTTAGTTGTATACGATTTGATTAACCGCTTCACTAAAGCTTCGCTTCACACAGATTCCAACGTGTGCATCTGCATAATTTTTTTTTCTTTGCAATCCGTACAAAGTCGTCCACATACGCTGCAGTATTACCTGTTGTGGCCTCCGAAGTACATGTACCGACCCCACCACTCTCAGTGTCCGTCTGGGGCGTGAAGTCCCGTACAAATTATCCAGCAGATGCAGTGGTTAACGCGTCATGCTCCCAAGTGCACATTATTCGCAGGTGAATTAGCTTGAATTCCAGGGGCGATGGTGTCGAACAAACGCTTGCTTTTCTTCAGCTTTATGGCGAAGAAAGGTGGGCTGACGACGAAGACGAGGCCGACTTCGTCTTTAAAGTGCGCTTAAATAAAAGTACGCAGGTTTCTTTATTTTTCCTTTCATTTTCATTCCGCTTCCAACTCGGAATGCGGCCGTCGCGGGGGCGGGAATCGAACCCATAAACCTCGGTCTTGCTCAACAGTATAGAATGCCAGCCACCGAGTCCCTGCGTGGCGGGTGAATTTTCCTGCACTTGACTTTTTCGAGTGCAGGTTAAGTATACGGGAACGCAGCCTTGGCAGCATAACGTGGCTTCTCCCTTAACCGCTCCCGTGCGAAGTTCCAACGAATTTCTCCTCCCCCGCTCATTTAGCGGCTGCCGCGATGTAGAGAGAGAGAGAGAGCAGAGCAAGCGTGGTTTCTTCCATCAGGTGCGGCAGCGTCCATTAAAGTTTTTGTCCTACTATATACGTACGGGTCGAAGCGGCCCAGCGAGCGGTTTTCGAGGACGTTCGGGAGCACACACGCACACCTCCCGTCCGCAGTGCCCCGGCGATTCTGGGAAAACGCGGCATCGTTGCCCACTCGTGCGTCGCACCCACACCCACGGTTCTCCTAAGCAGCTGTGGCCACACGCGCCGAGGCGTACAGTCGCCGGGTCCCTCGGCACGCTACTATAGAGGGCCTCATGCAGCCTTCACTATCTGTGTGTCTTTCTCGCATTTTACTTGTATGCACTCTTCTTTTTACGTGGTTGTCTCCTTTTTTTACGCGAGGGCGATTGCCATTTTTTCCCCCCGTTTTGCTTTATTTTGATTTTGGTTCACTTTTATTCTTTTTTTTTTTGTGTGTGTGTGTGCTTATATGGGTATTATCGAAAGTTCCCGTACACACAGGCCCTGAAAGCGGATCAGGAGGTGGGTGTAACCGGGGTTTCCAGGTATACACGTATGCGTAACTGTTGTGTAACCGCGAACAACTAGTTGTCATCTTTTGCGTGCCCGCTTCTTTATTTGGTTCGCCTTTCCCTTCTGTGGCTAGACTGGTGCTGTCGCTTTCTACTTGCGTGTTATCCGAATACAGGACGTTGTAAAGGGCACTTTGTGAGTGTTGGGATTGATTTCATTTAGGTATTGACGGAGGCTAAAGGAACTCTTTCGATGCATGCGTTACCTCCATTGAAACGGCGAGTTCAGTTAGTCCGATGTCAGCAGCGCATTTCACCACTGAAATTTTCTTCGATGCCAGTATGGTGCTCGCGGCGAGCTGCAAGAGATAAGGAAAAGCGACGATACAAGGTATAGGAACGGCCAGAAAGTGCTAAAAAGCCAGTGAATGACCAGACTTATGCAATATGGGTTGAGATAGGCTAGAGTCGGTCGGTCATCCCGTCGCATGTCATATGTACAAGAGTCTTTCAGTTTCTGTTTGGTTAATCTGACCACCTAGTGGGGGGGGGGGTTGCTTTAACGTGCACCCAAAACGCCGTAAACACGACCGTTATTGCGTCTATTGCGACGTGTCTCTCATTGTCCAAGCGTAGCTTTGAACGTGAAACGTAATTAATCAATCAGTCAATCAATCTTTTGCCATGACATGAGCTCCAATTTGGTTGGCTTCGCTCAATGACCAGCTTAATAAATCAACTATGGTCTTGCTTCCTAGCTCTCTCTACTGCTGTATAGACCTCCCCCCCACTGTATTCTCATCAATGCCAAAGTGAACCGCTTTCTCCGCTAGTCGCCTTGGTGCGCGTGTTTCTGGGTCTGAGATGTGCGCGACCTTATCGCCTCGCACCCGTAAAACGCAAACATCTCCGAGAAATGTCACTATACTATAAGAAAACAAAAGACTGAGAAACATGGTTCACCGATGGCAGTGAGCGTGGTTGAGTGAAGAGTGAAGGTAATACGACGAGACGTGAGGCAAGAAACGAATATAAAAAAGAAAAGGGAAAAGAAAGAAAGAAAAAAAAAGATATGTTCCCGTCGAACGTAGGCGTTCCGGCATCCGGCGTTCCCGGAGTTCTGCGGCATTAAAAACCAATAGCTCGAGGCCTCGATCGCGCTCATGTTTACCTTCGCGATGGCCTCGCGATGGGGCTCCCTCTAACGACTGACCGCGATGCTGCGAGAAGACAAGATAGGAGGGAGAGGACAGGAAAGGGTGTAGATACTGGTGGGCACCGGATACCGAAGAGCCCCTGATGGATGTGCTCGGTCCACACGAATACTACACAGTGCTTTGAAAGCTGAAGCTATAGCGTGAACCAATCAGGGGCCGAATTCGCGAGGTCCTTCGATAATAAGAAACAATTTCGATTGGCCTGCTCGTAAGCAGGGCTGTCGTGGTAGTCTAGGTTCAGTAACCAGTGACATCCCAGTAGTCGTGGAGTCACTTTAGTATTCAGTTTTTTATATGTATCGCATGCATTTGTGTACAGTATTTGTCCAGTGTGCTTGTGTACGCAGCTACCGAGAGATTGTACGTGATCGGGCCCCTTCTGGTGACTTTATTTCATTCACTTCATTTATTATTATTATTAGACCTTCTTTCGACTTCTATAGGAGTGTAAAAACAACTGTGAAGTTGAAAAAAGAAACGTGAGACAACAATTACAATTTTTTTTATTGTTCTTCGTCTGATGGTACGTGTTCTCAGCTATAAAACGAGCTTTTAAGCAGATTTCAGACTATATGGCTGCTGGCTTACTTTCTCTGAAATATTTATGAACTTGAGACGCGCTCGTTTATGAAGTTGTGTGAACATTTATCTCCTTTCCGTTTGTTTTCCTTTCTTCCGGAAATGTTTCTTTTTGATCTTTGCGAGTGTTCATCATTTATAATAATAGAAAAGGTGGCCCACCGCTTGCCAATTCTCTAGTGCCTCCATCACTTGATAAGTTTTTAAAAACCACAATTCATGGGCAGTTCTAGTACTTGAACAGCTCTGTGTGTTGTTCCTTCCCTTACAAAAAAAACTATATTTGGATGGTCTAGAGAACGTCTATATGTTTCTTTTCATGGGTGAAGCGTGGTGATCTTGATCTCCGCTACAGACGCTTGAATTGGCATTCAGAAGCTTTTCTAAAAAAAAATTAATTGAACGCTATAGAAATTAGGCGCTAATTATTTAAGACAGTAACAATAATTTTTGTACAGGTATATCAGTTGAGAGCCCGTGCGCCTTTTGCGTTACGCTTTTTCTAGACTATAATGTTTACGTGCTTCCTACAATCATACAGTTCTGAAGTTTATGGACTGTTAAGCGGCGAACGGAAATAGAGCTGTAAACGACGTTTATCTGCACACTCTGTAGACTTTACAGTGCCAAAAGTATAACCCTTTGAAATGAGGCAGATAAGTCTATATGAAGTCTGCAGGCATTCTGCATACTGTCCGAGAAAGCGGTCTGTTCTGTGTAGACCGCAAGTAGACAGACATATAATGCTTTTTCATGTGCGCGCAGTCTGTAGAACCTACATATCAAAAAGAACAAATATTTAAAAGGAGCCAAAGCAATGTACATGAAATATGTAGACGGGGACTCTCGAGCAAACAGTCTCTTCCAGTGCATGTGTAAAATCTGAACTTGAATTCTTATGTTCTGTCTCTCGCTCTCTTTCACTACCCCACCTCCCTTCCCACGTGCAGGGTAGCCAACCGGTCAAAGTAAAGTTAACATCCCTGCCTTTCCTTTCTTCTCTGTTGAATAAATAACCCGTTCTAAGGCCTATGAACCACAAGTAGGCATAGATGAAGTTGGTTTATAAAAGTCATCTGTCTATAGACATTGTCACTGTTTCTTTTTTTTATAAAAGTGCAAGTCTTTAGAAAGACGCAAAGTGCACATAAAATCTGTAGACTATCGACATACATTTCTGTAAGCGTCCTATTATACCACCTCAAGCCAGCGCCAGCTTCTGCCATGCTGCGCGGAATTAGTGAAACAACGTACCCGTATGGTAAGAGTGAGAGGAGGGAGTGGCACATGAATACCCTACCGAATGGCACAAGCACGGGGCGCAGTCACGGGTCGGCTGGCACTATAGTAGCACGCCGAGCCCATAAACAAGTAAAGTGTTACAGTGCGAGAAGTGAGAGACCAATTAAAAAAGAAAGAAGAAGACTTTGGGCTGTAAAATCTGCGAGGAGCGAAATAAGCACGTACTTATAAGCATCCAACATGATGCAGCAGGCAAATATTTAGAGCACAAAAAGAGTGCGACAAAAAAAAAAAAAAAAAAAAAGCTAAGAAGCAGCTCTCGGGTGATTCCTTCTTTTTACGGCTTGTTTTCCCCCACGTTCGTTTATTTTAGAGCCGCTGCCGCCGCCTATAGCCCCGGTCGTGTTTGTTTGTTAAGTCTTTCGTGACTACCCTTTTACAACATTCCACCTCCTTGCAGATGCTTGGTTTTGCGCTCGTATTTTGGCTGACGGTGCCCCTCGCGAGGATCGTCGACTTGAACGTTAGAAAGGCTCTTGCTGCACTCCAGTGGTGCCAGGCGCGTCCGTCCATCGCGTATTCGGTGTCGCTGGCACACCGGTAGGGTACGTTGCTCCATAGAGTTTCCTAAAAGATTGTCGATAGACGTAAACGTGCTGGTGTGCTCCTCCTGCGACATGCCAGAGGACAGCGGGTGCAGATCCAGTGCTGTTATAACCCCATAACCCCATGAACGAAGATCCGTGGGGTTAGGCCGAATGGGCAGAAGATGGGTGACCGAGAGGCACCTCCAACCATTCGTGACGTAACAGTTAAGGCCGACCTTTTATTGAGCCCGCGAGACATGGTGAAGGGCCCCAAGCACAGTCCATTCTCATGATGCGTCCACGCAGGCGATGAAGAAGGGCACACCATATGATGACGATAATACATATACAGACAAGGAAAAAGTGCATAATAAATGGCCACACTATAGGAAGAACTCTCGCGCTATAGTGTATGGCGGTTGTATGTATAGAACCATGGCGGTTAAGCCAGCATAGGGATGGGGGGTATAATAGATGGATATGCCTAAACTGCGTCCTTCTCGCTTCAAGCGGCTTTGTGACATGGTGAATTGATCATATTGAGCGAACTATTGCGTTGTAAACGCAGCAATTCGCGATAATTACGCACGTGTTAAGAAACGTGTTGCCTTCGCGCGTTTAGAAAAAGAAAAGTTAGTTATTGGAAGAGAGAGAGACGAAGAAAGGGGAAAGGCAGGGAGGTTAACCAGATGGGAAGATCCGGTTTGCTACCCTACGCTGCGGAGAGAGGGGAGGTAAAGTGACAGGAAAGTAGAGATAGAGAAATAAAGGAGCACAGATTGGAAATTTAGAAATATAAAGGCGTAGTAAATAACGCTATAGAACGGTGTCTGAAACCGTAAGAACGATGATTGGGCATACACTACCGACCATTTTCGATCATTTTATTGGTGGCTGAATGATATCGGTGCCACAAATCTCCCCGTAGGAAACTTAATGACTGGAGGCCACAATGACAAGCTGTTTTCTCGATGAGTGACCGTTTTGCTCACTCCGCTGACGTGCGCACGGCAAATGCTTTAGTGTAAGCGACGGATCTTGAATTGCGTCCGAACGCAACGTCTTTATTCCCGATTCTATACATTCGCTGAGTTTGCCTTTCAATTTCACGTGATTAGCGTCTAAATTTGAGAAATGTTGAGTGTCGCTCATATAGTGGTTTGGTGCAGTTCAGTACAAGAAAATGTGCTCGTTGTTTGCTGCACAGTCAGCCAAATGTAGATTTATGGAATTGCAAATTAACTTTTAAATGAACTGCAATTCGTAGAAACATCCCGGACTAGTCATACGTGACCTGTGACTCGCATGCTACGGCAACAGCATTTCGCAAAGCAGCGGAAGCAATGCCAGTCATTCGTCCGAGGCCCTTGACAATTAACGTTCGGAATTGCTTATTGTTTTGAACGCGTTTATATTTTGCCTGCTGTGCACTAAAACACACATCTTTTTTTTTCTTTTGTTCTCAGAGAGGAGCGTTTCGGATGGCGTTGACAGGGCAAACTATATATCAACGCGAAAATTTAGTTCAGTCTGCGTATAAAGCAGCCACCCGAATATCCCAAAAGGACCTGCCGCTATGCGTCATTTTCAATATCGCTGAATTCCACGTTTCCTGCTTCTATCAGCATTTCGTCCTTTTCTTTCCTTTTATTGCGCGGGTATAATATCGTTAATCGAGAAACGCCTGCCTTCTGTCGTGTCTTTTTATCGCTCCGACCAGCGCGGGCTCTCGTTCATCTCGTCATACGATCCGGCCGCGCGCCGCTCTCTCATCTCGCGAGACAATTTTCAGGCCCGCCCACTCGATGATGCAGCGTCTAAATGAATTGCGATCCGTTTATATCGCCACGTTTGCTTTCCGCGACACGCGCATTCGAGTACACCCCCCAACCCTCTTTCCACACCACTCTACAGTCGCGTCGTCACTAATCACAACATTTCCGTGCGCTCCCCGCAACCCGATATTGCTAACGCTCTTGCGGATGCGATATAGAGCCTTCCCGCTTTGAATTAATTTTTTTTTCTTCTTTATCTCTCTACTTAACGGCGTGGCTCTCATATTGGTCCATTTTTCATTTTCTCTCCATTCAGTCTCACCCCGGTCTTTACAGAAAAGAACCGACGAAGACGACGACGTCATCCCAGAAAAGAAGCGAAATTAGCTCGTACACGCGTGAAAAAAAAAAAAAATCCATTGGCTCGTGGTCGTCACGTGACCAACTCGTGACTCTCCCCTCCTCCTCTTCCTTTTTCCTGCGCTTCGTATATCACTCGTTTCCGGGAGTATACGCCGGGTACCCGGGTGCAGGAGGGGAGGGGAGGGGGTTGGGTGGCCGGCTCTAATTAATAGCGCTCGGCAATTAACCGCCGCTGCAGGCGGTGGCGGCCGGCTTCTTTCACGCTTTTACGCGCTCTCTCTCTTCATCCACGCGAGCAGACGCACGCGCCCTCGCTGATGAAGCACTTGCCCCCCCCCCCCCCCTCCCTCCGCTTCATCTTTCGCCAGCTCCGGCCCATCTCTACGCGTGTGCATAGCGCAAGCAAACATAGTTCTCCAGCACAGCCTTCTCACTTTCTGTCTCTCAACGCAACATCGCCACCTACCTTCCTCACCGAAAGAAACAACGACAAAGAATAGAGAGAGTAGAAGGAAAAAAGAAAGGTGCGAGAAAGTGAAGCGTCGGCGCGTCGCGCGAGCGTGGCGAAGTTGCCGGCCCGCTGCCGCGCGCGCCGGCTGCTACCGTGATCGCCGCCCCCTTGTACCTATAGTATACACAACCCCTGCTGCCCCGCGCCGCTTTTCGGCGCGGTCAGGTCGCCCCGGCCGCGGATTAGGGATACGCCACGTCGTTAATCTTGGCCTAATCTCTCGACATGACGCACCCCCCTCTTCGTATATACCTCCTCCCCTTACACATCCGCTGCCTCCTATTTTTTTTTTTTTTTTCAGCATACCTTATATACACATCTGTGGACGCTTCTCACCTTATCTGCCTCGTGCCATCGTTATTTTGCTTGGAATAAACGGTCTTCTTTCTTCTGTTTTATTCAACGAGGCGTCATGTGGTGGAACGAGAGAGAGAATAAGGAGTTGATGAGGCGGTCACCGCGAGCGGCTCTATCTTTTTTCGGAATCTGCCGTCGTGTTATACGCGTAACTTGGAACAGGTAAAAAAAGAAAAGAAAAGAAAAAAAGAAGAGGATGATATAGTATAGTGGCGGCGACCGAATGGTCATAGCATACGTCACGGCGAAATATTACGCGGTTTCTTGAAGCGAAAGAAGAAAGAAATGGGGGTGTTTTACGAGACAATCACTTTGTTAAAAGGCGTTATAACTTACGAGCATATGTGAACGTTATAAACTGCCACAGAAAGGTGCGCTGTTTTATCAGGTTCAGGCAGAAGGATCGATGAACAACTATGGCGACATGCGAAACCAACATGTACTCAGAGCCAAGACGCCCAAATTTCCTTCATAACGCAGCGTTGTGTTCGTCAGAAATAGCACCTGCCGCTGGCGTCCTCGGAATCGATTTTTTCTATACGGAGCACGCGAGCTCGAATTGCAACACTGCTTCTTAACGGCTCAGTGTGCAACTAAGCAAGATAAAAACTAGATTAGTAATTCATTCATTCATTCATTCATTCATTCATTCATTCATTCATTCATTCATTCATTCATTCATCACAGTACAAAAATATTTTAAAAGCAGACCGAACAGACCAAAAGTCGTCAATTAACCCCGGCCCATTCGGCAATGTTTGTTTCTGTTACCGTTAATTTTCTTTATAACAAGAGTTCATGTTCCAGAGCTTGCTTCAAATCACAAAATTTTGACTCCTTCTAGCTATCACGTATATGTTCCTTTCGTAGATTGCGGAATGCTTAAGAACACATTGATCTAAGATGAACTGAGATCACACTTATCTGTATTGTACGCTTGGCCACTGAATTCAAGTGTTTTTTTGTTTTTTTTTTCATCTGTTCTTCTGACGACACCACCTCAAACAGTTGTAAGTCTTCGTATACGTATACAGTAATGGGCATATAGCAGTTCACTGGTATGCATCTGTTTCTTTTGCTCATTCCCAAAAGAAGACCGAGGACAACCAATTTTCTTCAGAAGCCACTCGTAACGTCTGACGAAGCGTTTTAAAAGTTATTTTTTTCCGCTTAAACTAGAGTTTAGTTGCATAGAAAATGAATGCATATAAGGCCTCGATTTAGTTTTATCCGCTGCGTTTCTGCACTCATCCATGTTTCTTAATACACCGTTCATTTCTTGAACCCCTCCCTCCCTCCCTCTCTATCTATCTATCTATCTATCTATCTATCTATCTATCTATCTATCTATCTATCTATCTATCTATCTATCTCTTTGATCATGGAGTGGCTTTTCTATCCAGCAGATCCTTTGCCTCGGGCACGTTTGCCGAAGACCGCGCGCGCCCACTACTGGGAAAACTTAGAGAACAAAGGTGGACTAACGAATTGAAAGCTGGCCGCTTTCCCGTACAACGCCCTTGCGAAATTTCCGATTCCAAATCGGTCGCCGTTCCGCGCATCTAGTGAAGTTGTTTGCCCCATCGTACATTGCAGCCTGCCGTATAGACGCAGGGAGAGCCAGCTTCTAAAATAGGGAGGCCGATGAGGAGGATTGGGAAGCAGCGATATAGGGATTGGTGTGTGCGTGGGGGTCGTGCCCGTTTGAACTGGAGAATTGCTCGCATTTGCCTTATTTTTTTTTCCTACAAAGCGTCGTCTATTCAAGGCCATTGAAGTTTCTTCAGCGAGAGAATCTGTACTGATTGAGAAATATAAAAAGAAGAGAAAGAGCCGGAATGCAAAAAAAAAAAAAAAACCTAGGATATAAAACTTAGTCCCAAGAAAGCTCCCGAATCGTCCTTTTAATTCGGAAACATTCCCAAAGGTCGCGACGGTCTTTTTGTTTTTGTTTTCCGCTCAGGCCTTCATTCCGCAGTTTTATTCAGGAGCCCGTGGCTCTGTTTTTTGTTGCTTCGTAGTTACGAATCCAATTGCGTTTATTTTTTGTATTTCTGCCTCCTTTTATGTTCCACTGTCCCTGGGTTCATTCAAGCTGCCATTGCTACCGAGGTTCTTTTCCTTGCATGGTTCCTGGCAGCAACAGCGCACCAGCTTTTTGCCCGACATTGGCCGTCTTCAATGCGAAGCAACAGAAACAGCTTTCATTCTGACCCCCCCCCCCCCCCCCCCTCGTGTCTCGCGTTTTTTTTTTTTTTTTTTTTTTTTTTTCCACGTGCTTTCACGATGATGTTCGGAGGAAAGAAAAAAAGCAAGTAAACGGAGCGAGACAGGAATTGTGGCAAGTATAACGAGATAGAATGGCAATGAAGTAACAAAAAATATATTTTATAGAAGCTCTTATCTTGCTCCTATTCGCGGTGCTTTCATTTTCTCCGATTTCCTGCAATGCCTAATGTATGCAGCGTCAGCCGATGTAGGGCGGCCAGGGATTTGTCTCGCTTGCTCGGCGTCCTTGGAATTAAGTCTCATTGTACTCATACTTTATCTCTCTCCCTCTCTCTTTGAGTGCTTATGTATATGCAAAATTCTAAACTAGAGAAGCGTGCTGCTTCAGAGAGAATGAACTTTCTTCCTGGAGAGCCCTTTTGACAGGTTCTCGGTGTATTATAGCATATCATATGCATTAAAAACCTTTGTTACGAAGCTAACAACGGCGAGAAACATGAAAGATTAAACGAAATTTCGAGACTGTTAATTATATGCAGATAAAGCATTCAGTGCTGCATTAATTTTCTTCCTTCATTTCAGTCTTTGCTGTGGAGACGTTTCCCGGCGTGCCATGTTGCGACTTGCTTTTTTTTAATATATTTATTGGCCACACAGGAGCTCTATGACCTATAAGAATGCTGTTGGGATAGTAAGCAGTCGTAGCGCGTTGATGGTTGACACTAAGCGAAACTTGACGGATTGTCCACATGTCTCCTTTTGTAATATCTGGAGCCAAGTTCACTACACTCCGCTCTTGCCTTTTCAACGCTTTTATCGAAAATTCGCGCTAAATGCAATCCCCTGCAGTGTCCGAGTGCGCAGAATCAGAACGGTGCGTATGGCAAGCAACTCTGAGCTAAAAGCGTCTATCGTTTCGATCGTCCTGAGAAGTTATATGCTGGCCATAGCACACATTGCACATATGTGATTATGCACCGACGCTGTCGTCACGGACATGCATAAAACATGCTTCCGTTTCCCTTCCGTTCTGTTTTCGTTCCATCGAGACGGTGCGTGGTAATGCCGCCAAATTTAGCCGGTGAGGACGCTGTGTATACTGCAGACATCATTGATTGGCATTGGGCCAGCAGCTTCGGCCTCACTGCCACGCCGGTCAACAAACAAGCCACTGTCTCGAGTTTGCTTGACCTATAACTCCTGGTCATCCTTCGCGTTCGTGCAAGCTGCACTACAGCCTCGCACCGCAGTTAAAACTCGCTCGAAACTCGCGTTCAGTACGCGAGCAATAAATACCAAACCAAAATGAACAAACAACAGAAGCCAGCATATATAGCATATAAACGAGAGCCGTATGTATAGTATACGAAGGGGCCTCTACACATACGGCAGACTCTTAACAGTCAGGCGGTCTGTTTTTACGACGTCGTTTGACCGAGTTTTCTTCTCATTCGCGAAGAGGAGGGAAGGGAGGGGGGAGGGGGATCCCCAAGCCCTCCACCCCCCTTTTTCTGGTCCGCTCGCGCGTGTTTGTTTCTCCGCACGGTGGCGTTCCGTTTACGACGTCGTCCGAGCCCTACGAAGCTTCCCTTAAATATTCCGCATTCTCTCTCTCTCTCTCCGGAGAGTCCCGCAAATTGTGGTTGTCCCCGAGACCCCCATAAAAGAACGACGGAGAGGCCTCTGCCGTGGAGCCCCGAGCGAGGACCGCGACAGTTCGCTTTCTTTATTCTCGAGCCCTGAACGTCGGTTTCTTTGGCACTCGCGTCTTTTACGCGGGGCCCGCTTGAAGCCCATTTCCTGCCCACTATCTTGTCCCGCCACCCCCGCGGCCGCCAATACATTTACTCGCTCTCCCTCTCTCCGTTCCGCTCCCTTTTGCGCAGGCAGAAGCGAGCATTAAACGACTGCGCAGCGGAGGCGGCTCCATGTCCCCTCCCGGAGCCGTAAAACGCGGTCTAATTGTGATCCAATGCCTCGTTCAGCGCCGCAACGGCTCTAGCAATTTTCACTTTGAACGACCCGCGGCTGCCTGATGCGTATACAGGTGTGGGAAGATCGTCTGCAAGCGACGTGTGAACGGTGACTGATCTAGCCTCGCGCGCCGCTCGTTTCGCGGGGTCTCGGGACGACAAGCCAGTTTGCGCTCCATCGTGCGACCAAAAATAGCGAGGGCAGCCTTCTTTTTGAGCTGCAGACAAATTCGCCTAACTCAGAGTCCTTTGTCTACAAAGCAGTTGGTATTCACGAGCCGTTCGTATAAGAAAGGGTAAGTTTGAGAGTCATAATGGCGAGCATATTAGTACTACAGAATGCGGCCAGCAAGAAAGAAGCGTATGCTCTTACATTCGAATAGCTTCGTGAGTTCTTACATGTTGTATGAGAGTTACTCCTGATTATGTTTGGAAACAGTTACAGCCCTCTCACTAGCTGCCGCGATTGGTCGAGCCGACGACCGCACTCAGACAAACAGATGTTAAAAAACGGGAGCTTCTTTCAGCTATATTTTAGCGTCTCCAGGCATAAGGCGAAAATGTGTTGACGACATGGATATGGAATAACACGCACAAAGCTTCGTGACACACGACACATAGCGCCATGACACACGTGAGCGATCTGTGTGGTGTGTGTCGGTAGTGTCTCTGTACCGTCGTCCTTTCACGCTTTATGTCTGAAAGTATTATGAGGATTCGCTTGCCTTTTTAGTTCATAAAAATTTCCTGTTATTATAGGCGGACATTTAGCTATATACATGTATAGTGAGGCGCGGACCATTAGCTAGCGCCAGTTTTTCAGAAAAGAACTCAGAAAGAACTCAGAAAAGAACTTAGAAAGTTGCTCGCATACGAGCAACTTTCTCAGTTTAGCCTCTCTAAACTGATCAGTTTCACGACGCCTTCGTAATTTCCGTCGCCTGTCGTTCCCGTCAGGCTCGCCGACTTGGACCGGCCGGCACGACAGTGTTTCGCAACTTCCACGCGATGACAACTCAGAGGTTCCCACGTCTCCACTCCTGGACCTATTCGCAGTATCCCACGAAAACATGATGTAATGAAATATAAAATACTCCAGCAAGGTACTATTTATGAAAAAGATGTATATATTAGAAGAAAAAGGAACGAAAAGTCAGAATGTGTTTGTGTGAGAGAGAGAGAGAAAAGACGAAAGCGAGCTTCGTCCTTGAGATAACCGCTGTTTCGGCGTTCCTCGAGAAGTAGAAAACATAAATTAGGAAAAAAAAAAGGGAGAGAAATTCGCAGGCTCTTGTTTATTCCCTCGGCCAGCGCTCTCTTTTAACAGGAACCGTGTAGTTACCTCGGGAGCCCTCCGGAACCGATAGTCATGCAGCATCAGCCGCGCGGGTTTCGTGTACGGTAGCCGGTAATCTCAAGCACCACCGCCGCCGCCGCCAAAAATAATAGCGCGTCTATAGCAGTGCCGACGGCGAAAAGCCCCGGGCGCGGCACACTGGCAAGGTTGAGGGGGAGAAGAAGTGGAGGGGGGGGGGGGGGGGGGAGGCAACAACCAAAGTGTCTGCAGTGCTGCTGAAGGGAGGGGAATGTTGAGTGCACCACAGCCTTTGCGTGTGAGAGCGAAGATGAAGAAGAAGCGGAGGAAACCAAGCAGTGTATGGGACCCAAACAGAGGCGTTCGCCGACGAAGACGACGCGGAGGCAATGAAGTATAGAGGAGGCCCCTAAGTCATTGTTTGGCGCGCGCGTAATTGTATACCTTACGCTCGGATCTCCCCTAATTTACGGGTTTTTCGTTTCCCCGCGCGCCGCGCATCTTTTCTTTCTTCCTTCGCCGAGGTTCTTCCGCGGACCCGAAGGTGCACTCGCGCGCGAGCACGAATCCTCTCGTCGCTTTCTTTCCGCGTCTGTGCGCGCTCTGTTCCTGTCTTGCATCTCCTTTTATTAGTGTTAGCCTTCTTTCTCTGCACTTTGCTTCGCTGCTCAGGCGCCACCACCGCCGCCGCCGCTCGCCTTATTTATGTGCAATAGTTTCTGCGGAAGACGACGGCGTTGGAGTGAGAAGAAGCGAAGCAAATGAATAGGAGTGGAGGAGGGGGACGCAGGAGAGAAGCGAAAGAACCTTTGCTCCCCGCGAACCCCGTCCTCGGAACAAACGTGCCTGCTCAATTGATAGCCGCGCGTGCGGAAAGTAGAGTGCACGAGAAAGCTTGAGACAGAGAGAGAGAGAGGTGTTGCGTGAGACCATGGAGGCAAGGAAAACGCAAGACGAGACTGAATTTGAGAATCCGCGGGAAAAAGCTCGACTATAGCTGTACGCTGCAGTGTGTTCGATTCATGCGGGGGTCAGATGTATGCAGTCGCTCGCACACCATTCGTTCACATGCGCCCTTCCTTTATCGGGGACTGGTTCACACGAAATGCGTCCAGGTTAAGCGAATATAAGTTTATTTGCCCATATATACAGTGTGCTCTGTTTCACCGGATCCGTACAGTGCGTCGAAATCTATAGTTCACATCAGCCGACCGGAGGAGAGAACCAGAACAAGGAGCTTTTCTCAATGTCCACCTCTGATCGTCCTCAGCGGGACGCTAAAATATGGAAGCTTGACGGGAGGAATATACTATGGGGGGATAATTTTTAAGTTTTCCGGTATTTTTAAGCATCGTCTGTGCCGAATGGCATAATTCTTGTCCCTGAGCTGGATTATTCGAGAGGGCGAACATTATGAGCACTAGAAATCGAAACACACTTGAAATTAACGAAAGATCACTAATTACCTTCTTAATTAATTACTTTACGGGCCATATTCCAATTCACGGATTGATGCCGGTGAGCTTGCAAGATGCTACCCACTTGAAATGAACATCCAGGATGACACCAGTTTCGCGATATTATTTCCCAAAGTGTGGGACGAAATACATGGGCGTTCCAGTTACTTGTGTGCTTCAAGACATGGAAGAGCGTTTTGTTAAAAATGTAAGTGGAACAACAGTACATTTTTACGGCGAGTTTGATGGCGCATAGCTCCAAACTAGTGCGGTTCTGGAAATGCATTCCAAGTCGATACGCCTTAGCAAACTTGCAAGAATTTGACTAGAGAATGCTTGAAAATCATTGAATATGTGTTTCGATTTATCGGGATGTAATGTCGGCATCTCTGAATAATCGAGCTCAACAACTAGACTTGTGTTATCTGTAACAGCAGATTAAAAAAAAATTCTTGAAAGCTTCAAAATGATCAGCGCGAAATGGACGAGTCCTCCTCGTTTCTATGAAAAATGCAGCCGGCACTCGTTTATGATTGGCTTGCATGATCCCTAGCCTTCACTGCACCGTTCGGAGTTGTTGAGACGCGGAGTATATAGGTGCTCGTTTGTTTGTTTTGACGTTTCACTAATTGCGCGCGAATAAATCACCCGCTTTGGAACGACAGGACAAGCTGAGCAGAAAGATATGACGGGTGCTGCAGGAGAGAGAGATAACGAGTTGAAAACAGCGCAGGGGAACAAGCGGCAGTTCTTCCTCCGGTGGATGATGTTGCTTGCGTATATTGGCACGTCAAATGAAGAACAGCCAATGGTGGGTGGGTCGATAAACAAACCCGCGCTGGCGGACGGAACGGCCGGAACTCGTATGCATGTACCGCGACTACCACCACCCTCTGTAATCCACTGGCGATGCAGACGAAGCATCGCCACAAATGAATGCTTTCTGCTACTTCTATCCACGGCGACTCGCGGACGCGGGCGTGTACACCGCTTGGTGGAAGTGCGTGCTCATCGAGCTGTTTTAAGGCTGCAGCGCCAGCAAGCTTTTTCTTCGTTAGTCGCGAACACCGTTCGTTTTATTTTCCAGCGCAGCGGTATTTAGGAAGAGCCGGGTTCGGGAGTGCGCGAGATGCGAGAGGTTGAGCGCGAGGCAGGCGGAGCGGCAACAAAGCACGGACTCTTGAGAGAGTCTACTTGGCTAAAGCGGGAAGAGAGGAAGAAGAATAAGCAGAGATAAAAGGAGTAGAGGTTGAGAGAGGAGAGGGAAAATGAAGGGTAAAAGGGGGGGGGGGGGGGGAGGCACGCCAGCTTGCGTCGTCGTCGGCCGGCGCTCCTAAAATTACGACTCCCGCGGAAAGAATGCGTGCATGAGTTGGCCCGTTCGCCGCCGTTGCTCTTCAATTGTTGTTAAGAGGGCGGCAAGCTAAGGATGGGGATGAAGTGGGTGAGGGTCGTGCTGGCTTCCTAACAACCGCGCTCTTGCTGCTCTGTCTCCTCAGGCGGCGCTACTATTTCTCGCAGGCGCAGTGCGCGCTTGACTCTTCTTGGGCGCCGCTGCCTGTGTGCGCCGGTTTTGTATTTGTTTGACGTCGCCGTTGTTTCTCGTTCGCTCGCCTTGCTTTGCCCGCGCTTCTTCGCCGTTCGTGTCTCGAGAGCTTGCGCGCCTGTGTGCGTGCGCTGTTTATTTCGGGACCTCGCTCAGTTCTGCATACGGCGCTGTTTCGCCTCTTTTTCGTTAGTCCGATCTGCGCGGTGTCTTTGTCCCGCTTGCGCTCCTGCAGGGTTCAACGTTATCGCGCTTTGCGCGCGCGAGAGGAGAAGCAGCTTTTTTTGTCGCTTCTTGTGTGTACGCTTCTGGGGCAGTCTCGCCACTGCGCGTGCGCCGAGTTGATAACGTGAATCTTCCGTCATAGCTGTACAAACTTGCACTTTCTTTTCTTTGCTACATAAATGATTTTTTGTTTGGAATGGAGGAAGTTATGTAGAGGTGAAAACGGGATCGGAGGTCAGGAGGGTGTCTCAAAGTTGTGATATCCTTTTTCTTTGGCGAGTTGCGGAAATACAAAACAAAAGTTAAATTTTGACGAGACATGGTGGTCACATCTTGAAGCCATCAAGTAGTTGCCGATCAACAGAAGCCGCAGTCCACAACGTTTCGACAAGGAGACGTGATCACCCTGACCAAGGAGATTTTAAACCTGTTCGTCCCTGGCTAAGACAAGTCCCCCCTATAAGAACGTTGACGCAAAGCTGAGAATTTGTTTGTTCGTCCACTGTTGAGCGAATGAAATGATGAGATTTTACGTTTCAAAGCCACAATGTGGGATTAAGGACCCTCCACAGGAGGTTCTGCGGAACAACTTTGGCAAACTACAGTTCTTAAACGCACACCCGAATCAGGATACACGAAACGGCAGCAGCAAACTCGCAACACCAGAGACTTACAGGGAAAATAATGTGTTAGAACACGGTCAGTTTTTCGGTGAATCTGCTGTTGCTGATTCTGGATGCTTTAGGAACTTCTCTGTATAAACTTGCTTGAAGCAAGTACATCCTAGCCTCTTTTCACCAACAGAAGGCTTCCAATGGGAACTTCGAAGACCTATGAGTGAAATGTTTTCTTGACCAGAATTTATATTTCGTAAAACTTGATGGGAACATTCGTAAAATCGTAACAGAAGCTCAAATTCGTTAATCTTACGAAAGATTCTGGATGGTTAACAGGTATATGGATAATGCCTCCTCTCAGCCACCTGATAAAGGTGTTGCATGCGCCTATCAGGCTCGCGCTAAGGCCCGCCGGAGTGGCAAATATTTCTCAAACTGCAGCCTAAAGGTTCTCTTTCCCCTCTTGTTCATTCATGTCTTGTGGTGCTGCCTCACCTGTGCATGCAGGCAGAATAAGGTTGGTAACTCCTAATGCAGCGGTTGTTCTAATTTTTTGATAACAGCAGAATATATATATATATATATATATATATATATATATATATATATAAGATTCCAAGATGTCCGTTGGGTCTGCTGAACTTTATTTAGTTACAACCACACGAAGCCAACAGACAATGAGGTCAGGGAACGCATAAGAGAAATTAACTGTTCTCTTTGATTAAAATGCAGAAATAATGAGGAAAATGGGAATGAAAGTGGACGAAAAGAGGATTTCCTGCAGCTTGGAGTATAACCGATATCATTCGCATTATGCGTGCGATATGCTCTACCAATGAACTGCCCCACGGCGGCCGTCCTCCCGTAAAGGTATTTTTTGTCAATGAATGAATCAGTTATGTTCCCTTTCTAGAAAGGAGCAGCCACATAAACGCTACCGTATATGCTGAGTAGCTTGACAGAACGGCTGCCCCCTGATTTGACCGAGCGCAGCCGGGAATTCGTGTATGTGTGCTGTACTTACTAATTTGTATGCGATCTAACTAGCCTTGCGAGTGTTAGCCAGCGCCACTCACGGATGTTGCCACATCCGCGAGAGGCGGAAGTGGAACATCCTTCCAACAAATGTGGAACATCCTTTCAACCGCAGGCCTCACGTAATGTTTTCTGTAGCGTGTACAGAAGACCGCGTGCTTCGGGAAAACCGGCATCGCCAGGCGCGTATAACGCATCGCAAGATGGCGCTGGGACCAATGGGAGAGAGCGTGGACACTTGTCGCGAGGCCCCACCACGGGCCCGCAGGCAGGTACACGCCTCTCGTCGCTGAGCTGACACGTGTTTCTTTCTTTTTTTTTTTTTTTTTTTTTCGCCTCCAGCGGCAGTGGCGGCAGCGACCACGCACGCCGGTCCGGCAACAGCGTGCTCGGCTAATGGGCCACCGGCGCCACTGCGACCGTCTGCGGTTTCCTCTCGGCGGGGGAAACGCGTCGGGAAGCCGGGGCCGACCGAACAAATGCCAGGCTTTCTCGCTTCCTGTGGGCAACAACGGCCGCGCCAACAACCTCTGTTTTAGTTCGCCCCGCGTCTATCCCTGAACGTCAGTCCTCTTCGAACGCCTGTGGTGTTTATCCCCTCTCATGATTTTTTTTTTTTTCGGCGTATGTTGAAACCTTCGTCGGCGAAGCCATTCGCCGTTTTAGCTTTCTTCTTAGCCACATCGAATGTTTTCCGGTCCTCTGGCATTGCAAGATGAGCCAGGACAGACAGGGACAAGCGCTCGTCCCTGTCTTGTTTTTGCGGGCTGTTCTGGTTACACCTCTCTTGTCTTTTGAGTTTCCGCTCTCTAGCCACTATGCATGGAATGCCTGCTTGCCAGCTCTCAAAACTGCGTGTAGTCAGCGGTGTAGGTCTGCTAAGCTTTGTTTGCAAACTAATACCGCGTGGGGTAATCTAATTCTAGATACAAGCATTTCTTTAAGTGCGGAATGCGATAGCTCAGACACTTCTATAGGTCTTTGTTTTCACATATCTTGAATGCTCACTGCCTATCAGCTCAGATTCGAGAGGAAATCATCTCTGTGGAGGTCCAAATCCGCGAGACACCGTAGCACGTCCCACGCCATGAAATGTGATGCAACAGTGTTTAAACATCCTTGTTCGAAGTTCGTGATTAGCCACGTATGTTAACTAAGCCGGTGAACGCCTTATCTACCCGTGTGTTTGGAAGCCTAAACCGAGGATATAACAAACAGCAAATGCGTTTATCCGTAACATTAATAGACAGATGTCATAGACATAAGAGAACTGAAAGTGATTTCCTATCAGCTGACGTCAAATCGACGCTTCTCAGGAGTTTTTCTTTGCTCTTCCGAGTAACTAAACCCAGTTACAATATCGCAGTCACATCTGTACAATCTCCCCGTTTACCCCGATGTACACATGTTCGAATTCGCCGCAATACATTTTGCACGCTTTAGCCGCACGAATATATAATGCCCTTACGCAGCGATTTCATTAAAACCTACACCAACCCCCTTCCCACGACGCACGCACTTTTTAAGGTTAACACCGTACAAACACAATTCGTAGTACAACCACACCCTGTCCAGTTATAAGAACCTGTCGAAAGTTCAAGACCAGCCTACTTCCGTTTATTTTCTTCACGCTTACGACGTTTCTGAACTGCAACCATCGCGGACCCCCGGGGGTCGGTTGCACGTTCCGTTAAAGAAACCGCGTACCCACCGTCACTTCCGAGGCAAACACAAACACCGCTCTCGCCGCTAGAACAACGTTTCTCTCTCGAGTTGCAACGGCGCGTCGAAAGTCGCCGACAATCTCCTTGCCGTTCCTTCACCCGTGCATTCTATTCTCCCGCCGCCGCCCCTGTTGGCCCCTTCCGGCGGTGCCTACAAAACGCTCCTTTCCTCGAAAGGGCCTTCCGTGCGCGCGCGGTCTTTCCTCGGAGTGGCGCTCGGCGTCCAGTAGTGGGCCGAAGCCGAAGGGGGGACCGTCGCTTCTTCGGCGCCTGCCGAGGCTGCTCCGGAAAGGACAGGCCCTACTTTGGGCGCCAATTTTCGACTTCCCCGCCGCCGCCGCCACCACACCACCACGACGGCGGCGGCGGTTTGTGCTTGGCGCGCGCTCGTGCAAGCTCCTTTTTGGCGGCTGTAAGCGGTAAAAAAATAAAGAGAAACAAACAAAACGCGCGAAAATAACGCAAGAAAGTGCGCACGCACTCATGCCCGGCGTCTTCTTTCGTCTTTCGTACGCAGCCCGAGGGGGGCGCCCATTGGCCGATCCATGACGGGCCGCAGCGGTGGCGTGCTCCGTGCGCATGCGCGGAGGGAGGCGGCGCCACCTGGCGGAGGGCACCAGCACCAGCCGGCGGCGGCGGCAGCGGCGCACCAGGCTCGTGAGCAGCAGTCGCGGCACGGTCGCAAACTGAGCAACATGGACTACTACGGCGCCGTGGCGCTCGTCTCCGGATGGGCCTGTCTCCTTTACTGGAACACGCTGGACGCGGACTTCGCATACGATGACAGGTGAGTTGTGTGGAAAGGCGTACACGTCTCGCTTTCCTCTCGTTTCTTAAATGCTGAATTTGGACGCACTTTTTCGGCAGTACGCCGCTTCTGAAGACTCTTGTGGACGACTAAAACTTGTGACAAGCTACCGTATTCGAAGGTGCTCCATGCACAAGATATTGCTGGACGAAGGACGTGGAGTCTGTTCTTCCTTTCTTGTCGTAACTGTGTGTGCGGGGCACAGAATAAACGCCATTAATTATTTTCTCGATCGAACTCGCGTGCAGTTAGCTTCTTAATAGTTCCGGCGAGCCAGGACTATGTGAACATAAACGGTTCCAACTAGCGTTCCAGTAGAAAATTTGTACTTTCCAGCAGCGAGAATTTTGCAGCGAAAGTGAAATACAGTGTTCGAAGAGCGTCACGCAAAAAGGCTGCGAATGAAGTTCAAGCTCTTCTCCGGAGGATGGATACTTGAGGAGCGAGCGCCGGAGAGTTGGTCACGACATTGGGATTTCCTCAATATTGGTTTAACTTTTTGCCGTCACGGCAATTGTTTTCTCTTCCTCAATGAGCTCTTCTTCAATTTCATCTTCGTAGCAGTGAACAACACTCCCTTGCGTCGGATCGGCTGCTAGTTTCGCTTACCTTCACAGTCATCTGCGCATGCGTGTTCCTGCGGCAGTCGACATATTTGCGCGCGTGTTATTGGTTCGGTGAAGTACATCGACCTGCGCTTTGCCTGTAGATTCTAGAGCTTTTGTTCCGTGTATTAGTTGTCCAAGCCCACTCTGTCCAAACTATCACTCGATTAGCTGCATACCTTTGTGCACATGTTACATTGACCTACGAATCCTTCTCCTCAACCAAATTTTGACCTCCCTGCTCGTCTTTTAGCAGTTGCTTGCAGTTCATGTTTGGAAACTTTTCTCACAGTTGCTGCCCTCCTATATTTTGCCCTCCCTTATCCAACTTATGTTTATCACCTGGCCGTCACGGTCGTTTTGTATAAGCGTTGCCCGTTTACAACGTATACGCTGTAGGCCGCTTCTGTAGGATGCAAGTTAGGCACATGTCTGTCGGGCTTTTCTTAGATGATGATTGGCAAAGAAATTCGACCATCTAGCTTAGTACTTACAACTCTTGTGAAAGTCAGTGGAATGCCCTAAACTCTTCGGGGCAACCATATGTTCACGCACGTATTGCAATGCTAACGTAAACCGAGGATCGATACGTGATGACAGCGTCAGCCTATAGTCGTCGATAGCAAGCTACTTACTGTTTTCTGTCGTGCGATGACTGTGCTCGATATTTGTATCCTCACATCCGACGGCACTACAACTCAGTACAAATATTTAACACCTAATATGGCTGGTATAGAACTATCTACACAAGGAGGCGCCTCCGAAAGTGTTTTATTGCAACAGCCTATACACTGTGTATCTTCCGAGACAAGAGGTATGAGGAGCATGGCCTTACGGTGATCAAAGTCGCACGAGCGTTGCTTGCGTTTCTAGAGGCAGCATATCGGTTTGGATGGACACGCCCTGTGTTCTGCCGTAGTAGTATAGTAATAGGCTGTTTATTATAAAATTAAATAAAGCCAAGGGAGCGAGATTACTGCCGTTCTCGTGGATCCAATCTGTTGTTTCATACCGCCTATCTTTTAATCCACGTTGTCTCCGTGTAGATTACTTGTTCACCTGGTTAGCCTCCCTATTTACCTGCCTCTCGTTCGCGCGTACTTACAGTACATGCGTGCAATGTTACCTCTCTCTCTTCTGCCGCTTTCCAGTGATTCGTTTCGAGGGGCAGTTCTAAAGGCTACAATGAAAGAGCACTTTCAAATTTATTCTCTCGGGGCATGCTATCCATCGAGGACAACATCCATTGGGGCACGACATCCAGAGAACACGTGTTTGTGTACTGCCCTGTCATCGTATACGCTGAAACTCTTCATATCGGAAGCCACATGTCGAAAAAAAAAAAAAGTAACTTCGTATACATTGCAGAACTTTTTAGAAGACCATGTTTACTGTAAACCTCTTCGATATGACCACAGTGTGAGACTTCTGATGGTAGGTTATACAGTCAGAAACGACAGAAGAAAGCAGCAGACAGATACGAGAATGAGAGAAAGCATAGAAAAACGCCCGGAAAGTGCTTTGCCAAGAAGAGCCCGTCTCAGGCTGGCAGAGACAAATTGTCCCTTCGGTTGGCTGCTTCGGCGCACTCGCGGTAGAAGAGAGTCCGCGCCGTTTTTCCGCGGCGCTGCCGGTATCACATCCGAGGCGCGAGGCTTATTTTGTGCTCGGGCACAGGTCTAATTGAATGCCCTGTATGGTTGGCCCGGATATCGATTCCACGCTAGCGAGGCGAGCGCGCACACACACAAACACGGCCGATGTTTTTTCAGGTGCTCGTGTCTGTACGTGCGTAGCTCTCCACTCTCTCCCTCAGTTCTCTCACCCATTCCCACTCTCGAAGTTCGTTCCTTTTCCTAATGGTTTGTATTCTTAATGCATATAAATGATGCGACCGTAGTAGAGCAAGACGATCGCGCTCCAGCTGCGGCTACTATACCACCGCCGATGTTTCTGCGCACACACACTCCTGGAATCTTCGCAGCGTTCACCTCATAGTACAGTGGTACCCTCCCCTTCTAGGGGCCCCCCCTTCTGGGCGCACGCAGCAACTATGGATAGGTAGGTGCCCCTGCGCGCTGCGATCTCTCTCGAGGCCGACTGTCGTGTGTGATTACAGCTCGAGCGCTCTGCCGCTCTTCTGGTGTGCCGGGGTCGAACCGATTCATTTGGAACGGGCCGCCGGCAATCGGCTCGGCTCCCGGGATGCGGTAACAACCCAACCCCTCCTCCGCCTCATTGCGCCAGCAGCTATACGGCGATGTTCCTCCGCGCGGCAGCGTTTACCGTCTCCTCGAGGTGCGAGGTAGCGGGGACGTCCGCTGCCACCCCCCATCTCCACCTCTACGCTCCGCCACACCATCACCCCACTTCTCGTTCCGTCATTACATCTTGCGCGGCTACGTTCTCGCTTGCGTGCTTCTGCTTGTTCGTTTCTTTTTTGAGTCCCAATGTGTGTGTGTGTGTGTGTGTGTGTGTGTGTGTGTGTGTGTGTGTGTGTGTGTGTGTGTGTGTGTGTGTGTGTGTGTGTGTGTGTGTGTGTGTGTGTGTGTGTGTGTGTGTGTGTGTGTGTGTGTGTGTGTGTGTGTGTGTGTGTGTGTGTGTGTGGTGTGTGTGTGTGTGTGTGTGTGTGTGTGTGTGTGTGTGTGTGTGTGTGTGTGTGTGTGTGTGTGTGTGTGTGTGTGTGTGTGTGTGTGTGTGTGTGTGTGTGTGTGTGTGTGTGTGTGTGTGTGTGTGTGTGTGTGTGTGTGTGTGTGTGTGTGTGTGTGTACGCGCGTGTGTAGAAAAGTGGACTCACCGATGGTGGTGCCCCGCGCTAAGACGCTGTAGCTCGGTAGTAGGCCGCAGAGAGAGAGAGAGAGAAAAATGGTGTTTTGCTTTACGACGCCAAACAGTATTTTGTTTACGTTTGGTGTACTTTGACGAAGTCGAGAATGAGCCTGCTTTCATGCGGAACAATTCCCAGTGAGATCTAGGATATAGCGAAATCGCGGTTGCTGCGAATTGGGAATATTTGTGATCTTGTTATTACTAGCGTCACTTCGGCAGGAGTCAGAACAGCGGACCTCCTTTGCATGTTTGTACCGAGACAGAGAGAGGTATATTTATTATATAAGGGAAGTGCTTAGATGTCGGCCGGAACTATGGCTTGCCGTGAGAGGCATACAAGGCGGAGGTGTGTGTTATCTATTGAGATCTACAGCGTTTGTGATTTCTCTCTAGCTATATGCGATGCAATAACTGACATGACTCGACAGTCGAACGAGCTCCTACAACATACTCGCCTCATATTCATGTATTTCTCAGCAGGAAAAGCAATGTTTAAAGCTTGCTTGTCAAAGATAAGCCATTCATTTCCGCGTCGGGTCGTTTCGTGGTGTTGTATAAAGCATTGTATACGTACAGCGAGGGAGGAAATGGGCGACTAGAGCACGCAGTCAAAGCCCATTTGTCAAGCGGGCACCGCGATGTTTCTGGATTGATGCCGAGGCAAAGCTCTCACGGGAGCTGAATTGAACGGTCAATAATATTGATGTTCGCGTCGCCTTTCCCTGTATTCGCTGCCAAGGAAAGGAAATAAGAAATGTAGGCACGGAACGGAGAGTATGTAGGGATCAACAATATGAGAATAACAGTACGCGGTAAGATCCAGCGCAAACTGCAGGTGCCCGGTACTACGCGCTCGCGTTTGCTACAGCCGCGGCAAAATGAATAACAGCACAGAACCGTCAGCAAGTATTAAGAGCACATCAAAAAGGTATCGATCTCTCAATATCGACGGAAGTTCAATAAGGAGGAAGAAAGGGAGAGGAAAAAAAGAAAGGCTGCCTCGGGCCCCGCCAAGCCGTACTCGCGTGTGACAGCTTGCTCACACACGTCATACGACCGGCGCTAAGCTCAACGAGAGTAAAAAGAAAGTAGGTAAAGAAGTCGGCACGCCCCGCGGCTGCGATCTTCGCGGTCCATCGTAGCAGTATCGCAGTTCATTCCGTTGAGGTTAGAGAACCTTCGCTACCCGTTGCGGTGTATGTATCGTAGGAATCCAATCCTCAAGGGGGGCTCAGGGAGGCGGGCTGGGAGTTATAGAAGATCGGCGCTCGTCCGGAAAAAAAAAAAAAAAAAAAAGAGCCGCGGGGTCTCGGTGTCAGAGGAGCGCTGAATGAAGACGAATGACGAGACACGGGAGCTTATGCAGCTTCTCCTCTCGCGGGGACGTCGGGTGGGGTCACGTGGAAGGAAAACAAGAAAAGGATGACGGAGAGCCGAGCGCGTCGCTTGCGCAGCTCAAGCGGCGCGCGCATGGCGGTTCTTCGAGAAGCATGGCGCGAGCCGAGCGGCGGTATAGTAGCCGGCAAGGCAGCATGGCATGCCAACGCCCGTTCCGTGGCTAGTAGGCCTCTCGCATCGTGGCCTGCTTCTTCTTCTTCTTGGCCGGGCCCTGTCCGCCGCAGCTTATACCTGGCGGCCGTCTGGGTCCACGTGCCGTGTAACGCCGCGGCCTGGTGCAGGCAGCTTCACGTGGGACGCTTGTCCGCGGAGTCGCCGTGTGCGGGAGCAATTTGGCCAGGGGCCACTGCGGAGTAACTGCGGCAGCACTGGGTACGAAGCGTTGTTTTTTAAGAGCCTCTCTCGCCGGAGCAGCACCCTTCTCGCCCTCCGAGACGTTTCGGTCATTTATACGGACGCCTTGTCTCTACTACAGGGGATGTCTTGTAAAGCCCCCTGTGGCCCCCGCTCAGTTTTCGTTCGCGGGTCATATTTTGTGTTCACGGTCGGCGTGCGTTAACTATTGCGGCCACGTTGTAAGCCAGCGTGAAGCGTATGCAAAACTGTAGTTGCGTGGGTGGCCACACGTTTTCGCCTGCAGCTATGTTGCATTATACAAACAAAAGATTCACAAGAACATGAAGGCTTTCAGTGAGCAACACCAAGCGAGATTTAAGTGAACGAACAAGTCAGATTTCATGCAGCCTGGAGCCTACAGGCTGAGGCTTCCGTTGTTCAAGCTCTGTCGATCAGTGCGGCGTTATTCAATCAGACCAAAATATATACGTGCTTTTCGGCGTCTCGAGTTGATGTATTTCGCTAGCTGCAGCGAGCTATACTTCGACTCATTTCGTCGAAACGACACTAGGTTTGACGACGTCTTCGAGGGCGGAGATTCGGCAATAACAAACTTGTGGAATGTGGAAGTGACTTGGCGGGAAGCCTAATACAGCCTTGCTGCGTAAAGGGACGCCAGCTTTTTTGGGGGGGGCCAGCGGCTCGTCAGAACAAACTCCCGGTTCCCGTAGGTGCGATTGTTGAGCGGTGTTTTTGCCCGGCGCCGTGTCAAACCTCGCATTCCGGTAGCTCTTACCCGGCATGCCCCGTGAAACATCACCGTGAGCGAGCAAGCAAGAGAAAACAAAACAAAGTAACTATACGATCCTGACACTGGCAAGATTTCCGCCTGTCACAACAGTCCGCGAACGCCTGTGCTCCGGCTACGCAACTGCGCAGCCGTCGGGCGTACGCGACCGTTCTCGCCGGGGCTCTCGCCGAGCGAGAAACTAAATGACCCCGTGAGCGTTCCGGAGTGCGCGCGCGTGTGTATTTTACCCTTCCTTAGCTCGCTTCAGTCGCGTCTTTTTTCTCTTCGTCGCTTACGCTTCGCGCAACACCTTTGCGGTGCGTTGTCCGAGCCGGCTCTACACTACAAGCATGCGATACTCGCGAACGCTGTTCGTATAGCATTCCCCGCTTCCGCGGGGCAGGACAGTGTGAAAACACGGCTCGATTCTGACGCCGCGCGGCGACCCCGTAATTAGCCGGTCTGAGACGCGGTGGAGCTCCTTTGCTCTCTTTTCTGTTGCCTTCTCATCCGCTGGCCCCATGTCTTGCACGCACGCACACACCCCTCGCCGCGTATCCGAGCGCGCGCGCACGGTGTCTCGGCGCGCGGAGAAGCGGCGTGATTGACGTACGACGCTTGAGAACCACTTCTCGCGCGGGGGCAAGGCAGCCTAGCTGCCTCACTGTTTCTCGCGCTCCGCCGATTGTTCGTTCGGCCTGAGCGGAGCACACCCGGTTCTTTTCGTTGCCGTTGCTTTCTCCCTCTCTCTGCCTGCTCGAATTGTTGCCTGCGGAGGAGACGGTGGCGCGTTTTGTTCCGTGCGGTATTTGCGCCTTCAACCATGGGTGTGTGTGTGTGTATGGGATACGCGTTCTCGAGAAGGCTTATGGAAACCGAGTTCAAAGGATTCGTTGCAACTTTCCCGAAAGCGACACACTTCGAGATGAACTCGACCACCGGTCGATCTGAAGTATGCTGTACACTGCAAAATTATTTGCACCCTTGAAAATGAGTGAGGGTGTAAATGATTCTATAACTCATATCCTTTTTGGGTGTAAGGGTGTGTGTTGTATTCCGATCCACAGCCTTTCTCGCTTTTAAGGAGGTAAATTATTTGACAGTGTACTAGAACTAGTACACTATAATCTAAAGCAAGCTTTCTTTTTCTCTTTGGAGGAATTTTTTTCCATTTTTTTTTTTTTCGATTCAGAGTTGATCGCCTCGTGTTTTCCACCTGTCGTGTCGGACCAACTCTCTCCGCTGCGGATAGCTCCATCTTGCTGCGTCGTCGGACCATGGATTCAGCCGGAGATTCTGAAGAGTGCGTCGTGTTTTGACGCCCGTGCTTGACATCTTCCGCTGTGGCATAACGCGAAGCAGAGATTAGGATTTGTGGAATGCAACCACGATCCCAGCGTTCCCTCGAGGATGGAATTTACCCTCTTCAGATCGTCCAGTGATATTCACCATTGCGATACGAATCCTACGACTCAAATGCTGGGTGTGCAGAGGCTTACCGACTCGCATCTACAAAGTGTTAGCTGCTGTGGGTTCCTGTTCGTTCTCTTATCTGCGTTCAGTTGTTAACCGTCCGACACGAACGTTCGAGTGTCGCACGATCCTTCTCCCATGCGCTTATTTATTTATTTTTTATTTACAAATACCTCACAGGCCTTGAAGGAGGCATTGTGTAAGGGGGGAAGTACGTTAACATATTCGTAAGAAGTTAGGAGGCAAAAAAAAAAAAAGCATCAGTACAATAAGAGGCATACTCACTACTCACGCAATGCAGTAGTATGGAACACTAATACGATATTTGCAAATACAATATCAAGAGCAATAACAAAAAAAAAACAATATTGTTCGCTATAGCGGATGCCTGTGTGGTTTCTGTTGAACGCAGTGCGTATTGTGCATAACGGTTTTCATTTTTTTTTTGCATTGTTTTGTTATCTTGCCTTGTCTTGTCTTCCTTTGTCCTTCGCGCCTCTTTCAGCCTCTCTTTCTATCCATAACATGCCGGTGTCGAGCCCCTCCAATAGTGACGCTTTTCAACCATTCCTTTTTTCTTACTCCTTCCTTTGACACTTTATAGCTAAGTTTCCTAGCACAGACAGGCAATTTGGTATGCGGCTTTCTTTCTTCTCTCTCTCTCTTTCTGTTATTGTGTTGTTGATTTTTCTTGTCGCTGAAGGCAAACAGCTGTTGAGGTGCATGGCCGCATGAGCTCGGGGCCGAACGGAAAAGAAATGCGTGGAAAAATTGCCTGCCCCTCCTTTTGA
Organism: Dermacentor silvarum; assembly: GCF_013339745.2. Taxonomy (NCBI): domain Eukaryota; kingdom Metazoa; phylum Arthropoda; class Arachnida; order Ixodida; family Ixodidae; genus Dermacentor; species Dermacentor silvarum. The sequence goes on along the minus strand of NC_051156.1, from coordinate 212,262,081 downwards.
TGTTCGATTATGGGTTGTCGCGTTAAGACAGTGTCAGTGTAACGTGCTCAGTGCATGTGTGAAGGCCGAATTATACGCTGGATGGAAAGAAAAGTTGACGCGGAGACCTACCATTTCATCGCGTTCGACGCTGTCCGATAGCGACAGCTACTCTGCTCGTCTGAGGGTCTAACTAGAAAAAACAAGTTGTCCTTAAAGACAAACCCGCGGTGAGTAATTGGCGGCTCAAGTGTAGACAGCTCAAGGCTGCCGGTGGCGTCGGCCGCGTTTCACCACTCAAAGAAATCACGGAGAGAGCTGCATTTCATTTTATTTTATTTTTATTTTTTATGTTTCTGCCCGCTTCTTTCGTTAATTGCGAAACTTTCCAGCGTGCATTCCAAGCGGTAACGGCCAGTTCTAACGCTTTGCTGTAACTTCATGACGTTCAAGCGACTGGACTCATAATTGAGTACGCGGTGAAATTGCGTACACAAGCTTAACAAGTTACTAGGTGTCCACTCGAATAACGAGTCTCGCGTTGCGGGTAGTGAAAACAAAGTGATCCCTCCCCGTTGTATAAGCGTAACTAAGCTATAACTGACCCCGACAAGCGGTGTTGAGACGCGCTGATTTCCCAACCATCCTGTCAGCAGCCTTGATTAACGACGCTTCGCAATCCTTGAGGGCCGTTCCTCTTCCATCTTTGATGCTTATTTGTTCTCATTAGTTTATTTGTTTTTTCTGTCTTTATGTCTCTTTCCCTCAAGCGTTAAGGCGGCGAGAATTTACTCGCTTATTCAAGTCGATTTCCCCGTTACAAGATGTCTCTCTCTAATACGCGCGTCAACGCATGTAGCTTTTAGCCTGTCAGCTTCAATTAGGCAAAACTAGAATGGCGGCGAGCTGTACTGTACGTAACTCGCTATAAACGCCTTGCGGCGGCAGGCGATAAACTCGTAGCGCTGACGACGTCTCTTTCTCACGCATGGTATCATTCGCGCAGCTAGTCGCTACTTTTTAATTTTTTTTCTTATCGACCGTTATCTATTAAGCCAGCCCCGATTAAACAACAGCGCAAAACACTTAAAGCGCGTACAATTCTCATGACGAGCGCCGCGCGCGCGCAACGCAAATATTGTGCGATTTCTTCAAAAAGGCACGCGTTATATGTAGAATTTGGATTCCGTGCGATAACTCATATCAGGAACGTTACATAGGAGAACTTCCAACTATATTTCATGCCTGGTGTACTTGAAAAGCTCCTATATACCGCCACTTGAAAAATATTCCTGATGCAAAACATTGCGGAAAAATAAGGAAGGACGTGAACGCGCTACATGATGACGTGCGGACACAGAGCAAACACGCAGCCGTCTGTATACTTCCAACTTGTTTCAGCAATACATTTATACAGAGTGTTCAAGATAGCAGCACGGGTCCAATCAGAAGTGTGTCAAGATGTATGCGCAGCGTTGTAATAAAGGAATATTTTCATCAGCGCTTTATGCTTTTGATGCACTATCTTGGCTCGCACAATTGAGCGCGAAGCGCCTAAAGGGAATAGTGTAAGTGCAAGATATCGTAATACGGCTCACAAACGAGAACGTGCTGATGAAGAATAGCGTTCGATTAGAAACGGTGCGCTATAAGTCCAGTCGTTTGTGTCTATACAGTCGTCAGCTAATGGAAGAGTATAGGGTCGTCGTCGTGTCGAAGATACGCGTGACAGACGGTGTGATCGCCAACGAAAGAGGCTGAAAGGTGATGATGAGGAGCGTCAGCGGTATATCGAGTTCGTTGATGCCGACATAGTGGCCGCTGCCGTGTATGGCCTTTGCTCGTTCTGTATGCCACATGATAAAGTGAGTGTACTCAGCATTTGCCAAAGCTGTGCCGCTTATATGGAGGCATTGAGGCTGAGCTCTGCGCGAAGTGGCCGGCGTGAAGTGAGTGAGCGGCGATGCTGCGTATATTCATGCCAGCGAAGCGGTAGCAAACAGCAATGGAACATCAATGGGCCCAGCTCACTCTTCACTCCTCAGTAGAATTTTCGATTCTATCTTTCAATGATGTCGTGTTCCAAGAAGTCTTGCCGTAAGATGTACGCCAGAATTTATTGGTGATTCTGCAACTCAATTACATCTAGCAGTTTTTTTTTTTTTTTTTTGTCTCGCTCTCTTATTAACGAAGTATACGCGGAGAACACTTAGGTCCCTGCAACAACTCTGTTCGTTTGTGTTTTCATACTTTTGATTATTTCATTTACAATGCCACTCAATTAATGCCGCTTAATCGCTGGATGAGCAAAAGCCGACGCGGTTTCCGCTGCAGCCCACACGTCACTCCTGATTACCACGATTGTACAATTAAGCCCGAAGGAAAGAAATAAAGTACGCCTCGGATGTCGCGAAAATTCGTTAGACAAATGCGCGCTAGCTAAACGAGAGCTTACTGTCTCTCAGAGCCAAGCGCTCGACTCATTTGGTGTGTTGCACCGCGGCTAAACGAACGGCGCATAATGAAAGGCCTCTCCTGCCATCTTTGGCTCGTGCTCTATGCAAAGCACCCCAACACGGCGAAAAATAATTGGGTTTCCCTCGCAAAGGGCAGCGTCGAGTACCGGGGATAAGGAGATGGGGGGCTACAACGCCTGCATTTTTTAGCAGCTCAAAGGCAGACAAGGACATTGCGTGAAAAAAAGGAACGTTTGTCTCGGGTCGCACGCCCCCTCGCCTTCAGTAACCAAATGAGTTCGCGTTTGGTCTTCTAGCCAAATCGAGGAAGCCATGTGGGTTCTCTTTGTAGTGAGAGAGAGAGAGGAAAAAACAAAGGAAACGCAGGGAGGTTAAGTAGACTTTGTCCATTTTGCTACCCTGCACATGAAGTTCTTTTGTAGAGAGAGACTAACTTGCTAACAATTCTCCATAACTTCTGTGAGAGAAAGGTGGGAGAGGTCGACCTGAAAGAGTTCTCTTTGTAACTTCGTGCCACATTGAAGCCTTTTCTGATTGATTCATTGATTGATTGATTCATTGATTGATTGATTGATTGATTGATTGATTGATTGATTGATTGAATAAAAAATAAGCTGTGTTGACAGTGAATTATGAGACACGCCGTAGTGGAGGACTCCGGATTAATTTTGACCAGGTGGGGTTCATTAACGTTAGCTCAGCTAATTCTGCGTACACGAGCGTGTTTGCGTTTCGCCACCCTTGAAATGCGGGTAGAACCGGAGACCTCGTGCTCTGCAGCAGAACGCCATAGACAATGAACCACCGCGGCGGGTTGACTGATTGATTGATTCCGGTATCGGTCGTTGTTTACATGTATCGGTATTGGCTTTTGTGTATATGTGTATGGCTGTGGACGAAAATGTGGAAGTGGGATTTTGGTTCTTGCATAGATTAACTACCGTCAAAGGCCTAGTTTCTCGGCTGCTAGAGAGAGAAATAACTTCCGCAAAAATACAAAAGGCTTCGCTGACTCAGGTGCATGCGATTCTTAACTTATTTGTGCTTTGGCTGTCGCCTTGATCACTATACCAACAAGATTGGATGGTGTTTGCATGCGCCGGCCACTCAGAACACACATTTGGATTGTATCACCGCAGTCTCTGCCTGTAATAATTCGGCAACGTGTCTGTGATAGGATTTGTGTATCAGAAGTATTGTAGTCGACTGAATTCGTCTTGAGGAATTTGTGAAAGGAAAAACAGAAAGGAAAATGGCTGAAAAACGGGGATGCAGGTCATTGCTTGGTCTGCAGCCCCACAGAGAGATAAATTTGGCAAAAAAAAAAAAAATACGTTTGCGTGTCGATATCAAAAGGGCACTTTTATTGAAAGTAACAAATATATATATATATATATATATATATATATATATATATATATATATATATAATCAGTATACGTCATCCTACTTCGATTTGTTTTTATCAAAATTTTCTCGATTTCTTATACATTCTTGGGGCTCTTCAGTCTGTTCTAACATTTACAGTGCGTAGGTGTTACTGCGCATACTAACACCGTAGTAAACAGTGATTGAAGCTTACAAGATGTACAGGTCTGTAAAACAGATTGTTTTCGGAGCGGGCGTCGGTGATCCCTAGGTTTTGGTCTTGAACAGATGGTTCTTATACCGGTACTGAAACATGAACGGCGGCATTGTCTTTCATCGAACCACAGAAAACTAAGGGACGGAGGATCACACTCCTTATTGGAGAGAGAGATAGAGAGATAGACGTTGCGCAACGTCGTTCGTCTCTGGCACATCTAAATTCACGTGTAATACCGAAATGAAGGTTTTATACAATCATATACAGTGTTTACAGCAAAGCAAAATCAGACTAGAACTGGATGTCTCCCACGAGCTAAATTCTTTAAAAAGGCGCAAGAGCTTCAGGACACAAGGAGAATCAAACTGAAAAACCCCTAGTGTCGGTGACAGAATGAAAGCCGCTAAAGTGGGAGTACATGCTGTCGCAGCTTCGATGGGAAATAGCTAAAGCATTGGTTGTTAAGGACCTCGTTTAACGACTAACGGGTTTTTCTGTCAGGTGCGTTGTATACAAATTCCATTGGAATCGAGGGTGCCGCTGTGACAGGAGCGCCTTGCCTGACTCACAGGACAAAGAAAGAAAGAAAGAAAGAAAGAAAGAAAGAAAGAAAGAAAGAAAGAAAGAAAGAAAGAAAGAAAGAAAGAAAGAAAGAAAGCCGGAAACGTGTCAGCTCGGGAAAGTATCTGTACAGAAGGCCCGTCAGTGGTTCACTTTTCTTTTGTATACTTGAGAAAAGGGAGAGATCGATCTCTCCCTTGAGAAAAGGGAGAGATCGAGGCGCTTTTGTTGGGCGCGGGTTCGCGTGACACCTTCCTTCCGTCTTTCTGACCGTCGAGTGCGTATTTCCTGCTGTTGCCGGCGCCCGCCTGCTCCCTCCCCCAGCGCTCCCTCGGGTCCCTCCCGAATGTGTGTATCGCAACACGCGGACCAAATGCAACAGCCGTATACGCGCACCAGCCCACCATCTTTTATTCTCGTGCGGCCAGAAAAAAAATTAAAAAAGTAAAAATAAGTACTAGTCCACGATCATAGAGACACACGCACACACTTATGGGCACGGCGTCGTCAGCGGCTTTTGGGGTCGGGACACGCACACTCACATCTGCGGCGCACCGCGCGCCCGGCGGTCGTCCTCCAAAGGAAGGGGGGGCCTACGGCGTCGCCTCGGAGCGAGTCACGCGTTGTTCTAATTACGCGCGGTGGCCATTCTCCATAGCACGTTCGACGCCGCGGCGAGCGAGGATTCGAACGGCAACAAAAGAAACAGCTCGGCTCTCGCCTTGTCTGTCTGGTCTGCGGTCCCGTGTGCTCGGTGCGCGCGCAACACGCGCGTTGCATGCAATGCCGTCCGTCGCTCACGCGAATTCTCGACTACAGGTCGTCACCGCCGCCGCGCGGCTTGCGCTAGCGTGGGTCGTCTTTGTCCCGTCGTCGAGCTATAGGAGCCACGCAGGCGACGTGTCCCGGTGTCAGCGCCGACCGCGGGGAAGGCGCGCAGCGAAGGACTTGTTAGCGCGACGGGATCCCGGGCCGTGAAGCTTGACGACGAGATCTCTGGCTGGCCCAGGACCCCGCTGAGCCGATGTCCTTCTGAGGATCGCGGACTGCCAGTTCAGAGGCAGAAGTGTGGATGTCTTCTTCGTCTCCTTCCTACGTTCCTTTCGCGAGGGACTATCGTTCGGAGGTCTTTCTTTCGCACGTCTTCGTCCATCTGGTCCCCTGTCGTGCGTCGGATGTTTGCCCGCTTCGTCACGGCTTCTCTTAAGAGTTCGCTATAGCTCGTGCATTGCTCTATGCATGCTGCGTGGGATGTCAGAGTCACGAGAGCCCTCGGTGAGAGAAAACAAAGCGCGTCAACAAACAAATGACCGCGATACGAAAGCTGGAGGCGTTGTTTCGCCCAGATGGAAGGGTGCACCGGAGTTACCGGAAGCTATAAAACGGAATGCGTACACCCGCTCGCCGCTTCTTGTATAGTTTATTCAATGCTCGTCATTCGTTAGCGCAGTTCAGGCGCGCTCATAGTCGTGCCGGCCGAAACAATGAATTACTAATGATGTTAGCGGTTCGAGGGCAATTTCGTGCCTCGAATATCGGGACGGCGCGCGCTCTCGCTGCGTTGGCCCCTTCTCGGAAGTGCTCCCGTTTTGCGTGCAATTTTCCGCCGGGGACGACGTTTTGGCGATACACGCTGTCCAGGGGCGTTTCAATTTTAGACACGACGAACGAGCAAGTTGCGAGATGAAGCGCTTGTTTGAACGCTTATATATGTTGCCAATTTGATCGCGCCCGCTTCCTGGAATCTCGGTGCATTTGTTCCGAGCAAGGGGGGGGCCGTTTCTTCCAATGCGGGTGGCTTTGGCAGCGCCATAGTGTGTGCTCAGACTAGCATAATTACTTTGCTGCACTATTGTTGGTGAACAGACACGTCGAAAATAGCGCAAATATTCAGAATAATTCTTTTCTTTCATATTTTTGTACTATTTCCGTCGTGTCATGTTCTCAGATTTTACTATAGCGTTGACAGTGTCAGTCATGCACTTTTTCTTTTTTCTTGCGTACAGCACGAGGTCTCAAGTTGCACTGACAAATGCTTTTTCTTTTTCATTCCGTGTTTTCTCTCTCACCCTCTCATGTTAATATAATTTGCTAAAGAATTGTAATGCGCTGTACTCGGCGAAGCTAATGTACAAAGTGTCTCAATGAATGAATAATTCGGAAACAAACATGTGCACCGATGCTACGGAGATGCATATTTCACTTACGCTTGCATGGTCCGTTATATTTGAGTCTTTATTGCTACTTAAAAAAAAAAGAAAACGTTTGTAACCATTTTAAGCTGTCTACATGTCGTCCTAGTCATTTCAATAATAATACTTTAAAAAAAAGCATAGCTTAGCCTCAGATCCACGCGCACGCTATCCTGGTTAAAGCAAAGGGATATAATGAAACTTTTACGGTTCCATCGCAAGATGCCCGACTTTCAGAGCTTGTTTACGATCGTGGTAAACAAACAAACAAGTTTTTCAAACTAGAAGTGCGCACGACGCGCTCTTTTTCTTCTGCTGCATAAGCACCCTGTTCTGCAGGAATATGCTGGGCCCCCCCTTTCCTTCTCCTGACACGCGTGCCAGAGCAATGCGTATGTAACGCTCCCTTTATAACGCGGCATCAGTATGCGCACAATGCTCATTGCTACAAGGGTGGAAGACAATACTGAGGGCTCAGTATCCTTTCATTATTACTATTTCTTTGTTTCCTTTTCTTTGGAGGGCGCCTCTTTCACCATCTCCCACGCGCCCACTCGTTGCGTGCCACAGCCCCCCCACTCTCTTCACGTTCGACGGTTTCTCCGTACGTTTGCATCGCGAAAAAAGCGACCGCAATGAAAAGAAAATTTTACATAAGAAAGAAAAATCAATAGTAAGAAAGAGCGGACGAGTACAGCAGCAGTCCCGCTTGCGTCGTCCCTCTCCCAGTTCGGCCGGCCTTGGCGTAGCTGCAGCAGCGCATCCTTCCTTTTTATATCGGCGGCCGAGAGAGGAACGACGGAGGCTGGCGTAATAGCTCGCGCGCACTCCGTGCGCTGTGAAGCCAGTCGGAGAGTGGGAATGAACGAGAAGAAAAATAAATAAAGAACCTGTTTGCCGGAGAATCCTCCACCTGGCGACGAAGGGGCAGCAGCGCTCGAATGGAGAGGGCGAAGGGGGTCGTCTTCCCTATTGCCACCGGCGGCTGACGATCGTCGAGGCGGCTACTGCGACGTCTTCGTCGTCCGCGGTGGTGGCGACGCGAGGACGGGGTTTCTTTCGGAGGAGAGCAGGCCGAGCCACGCACGTCCCCCGCGCGCAGCAGTGGTTGTCACTCCGCGAATTGAATAACTTACTGTTCGTGGCTATGGGGTTTGCTACGACTGTGGAATTGTATTCGTTTGCTATGGCTGCGGCTGTGTGATTGTGTTTATTACCATAACGTACGTCATGCTGATGTACGCCGCCGAGGAAGCGAGCGGTGATGGCTTACATTTCCCTGGTTTAGTACGCGTACAAACAGCCAAAGAAAGTGGGTGGTGCGACAGCTATTCCATTTGCTTAAATTGGTAGAGCGTCGCAACCCGTCATGCGGAGGTTGTAAGTTCAAATTCCTACCCGCAGTGAGTTGTCTTTTATTTTACTTTCATTTATATTTTCTTTTGTTTAGAATATTGTCACGTGGTGGGTGAAATGGCTGTTATTGGGTGAAATGCATTACCCGAGAAAAGGAATAAATAAGTACACGTGTCAATATGAATCTTACAGAAAACTGAACCCTCATTCTTAACTTTTTTTTTTTTTTCTACATCCAGTTATCCTAACAGTTTATGTCCACACACCGCAACGCCGGACATGGCAAATCAGTCCATGATTGATTCCATGATGAATGATCCTTTCGTGAACTGATCACGATCAATTCGTGAGCGTGTTCGCCACATTCACTGACCCAGCTCTTCGTGTTGTCGATAAATTCGGCCTCGCCCTGCTATCAGCTAGGCTCCTAGTTAGCCCACATGATCGCGCGATGGCTCCCCGGAAATGCCTTGGTCCCCGGTTCAATGGCCGGACAAAAAAATACTTTTTAACTAGGAAGCTTTCTTTCCAGGTTTCTTCTGTACAGCTTCTTGCTACAGCCGGGTGGGTGACAATTCTTGCTTTAATTTACGCGCGTATCTAAGGCTGGTTAGACAAGAGACTATGAATGAGCTTGTACCGGTTAAACACGAAAACCTTTCGTGCCAGCCGTGCTTCTATCGCTGTTGCCTGGAGCATCGGCGGAGCGCGGAGGAGTATGTTAAGCATGTGCGTGGGTCGCATCGCTTGTCGCTCACTTTATTGCCTCGCCTCTATCGCTTGTTCAGCGTCGCTACTCGTTTCAGCTCGGAAGTATTTATTCCCCCACCTGTTATAAAATAAACTCGACACAGAGGGAAGTGCTCCACAAAGTCCTTTCTCTTTATTTCTTTCTTTCTTTCTTTCTTTCTTTCTTTCTTTCTTTCTTTCTTTCTTTCTTTCTTTCTTTCTTTCTTTCTTTAAGCTTTCTGTCTGTCTTTTCTCCTTCCTTTTGAAGGAGACCCGTTGGATCAATAGGAACAGAAAGAAGCTGTACGGAACAAATAATGAAAAACGCGCGCAAACAAGCGTCCGAAGAGTCGAGTTATCACCGTTCGTTTCAACGCGAAGAGGACAGAAGCGGCGCACTGAAGTGGTCCAAGTCGCTCTCGGCAACTTCTTGAAATATATGCGACGCCACAGAAGAAAGAGAGAGTGAGGGCTCTTGGTGACAGTACGCCGGCAATGTCGTAAACGAAGACTAGTCTGACGATAAAAGAAAACGCATGGATAAGAAGGGGGGGGGGGGGGGGGGGGGAGGCTTTTCAGAACATCACCTCCGCCCTTCCACGTCTGCCGCCCTTTCCAGCCATCACCTCCGCCGCTCCATGGTCCTCGTCTTTCCTCATCTTGACTCTGCGGACCTGTCCGCCTGGATTCAGCGCCGTAAGTTAGCGAGCGGCGTGAAACGGCGTCCGCGGCTGCAAGGAAGAACAGGCAGGCACGAACACACGATGAGTTGCCACAGTTTTTGACCCGCATTCACCCGCGTCGTCGCAGTATGTCTTCTCCTGTCTGCGTAGTACGTACCTCATACAACTCGGCCGCAAGCGATCAAGATGGGTTAGCGTTTTACACCACGCCGAGAGTCGATATATATAGCCGGGATGCATGGAGGTGGAGCACGCATGGAAAGCCCGCCGTGCGACACAGATAACTTCGCGAGTATGGCGTGGAATTGAGAATCGTGCAGAATCTCCTCGCCTTCTGCAGCGACAATGCGGTGGTTCTTGGTTCTACATCGAGCTTCAATGCTGGCAACACGCGTTCGAGCCGTGGTTCGAAGCGCCTTTTCGATGTCGATCGCCCGTGATGGGGCAGCTGCAGGATATATGGGATGGGTGCATCTGGGAATCTCTGCGGTATACCCTGTGATAAGTTGTCTGCTCTCAGTTGCCGGTGTTCCGACGCACGGACGCTTACTTCCTGCTGCGCGGAGCCTCTCCGTCGACAACGCGGTATACCGAAGGATGTCATATGACGCCGCGCATGCGCAGTATGCGCAAGAAGAGGCGAAGAAAGCTTCGCTTTAAAATAACGTAGGCACGCTTTCTGTCATTGTATTCGCACGGGTATTATGATTAGGTTGCCGCCCAAATTTGGGAAAAAAAATTGGCCTTTGCCTAATCTACATCTCACATACAATACATACCGATAGACATACAGATGCATACATACATATACACGTACAATATATAAGACCATCGAGAACACATAATCTGTCTGCCTATCCACACACAGTCCAGTATGGAGAAGTGTCCTCGTATTGGTTTATATGGCTCTTACAGAGTGCCAAACAGCTCTCCTTAGCGCAGCGGAGTACGCGTCCCGAGCTCCCACGTGCACAGGCCGAAGCACCAGAGCCGCCGATATACACGACTGAGGCCACGCAACCGCCGTCTCAGCCAGCTAGGCCATGTCTTGCCGGCCGCCGCGCAAGTTCCGCGCACGCAGGCACGCGTCTGTTGCTTCGCTCTTCAAAGGACGGCGTGCGCGCTGCTCCTATCTGTCCTTCTTTTTGGCGCGTTTTCGGGGGCCCTGACATGCGATGGCCGAGCGGAGGGAGTAGCCGAACCAAGTCAAAAGCGTTGCTGGCTCTTTGAAACGCACGCGCCTGCTGGGCGAAAAAATAAATAAATAAAATAAAGATGCGAAACGGTGGGCCATGCGTGCGCGCAAGAAAAAGTTCACCAAAATGCGCGAGAGAAAGATAAAAAAAAAAGAAACAACCAACGAGTGACGAAGGGAAAGAAAAAAGTTCTGCGTAGTGTAAAGATGAGCAAGACAAAAAAAAAAAAAATGTGAGAGGCCGGCCGCGTCGGCGGCCAAAGAGAGGAGCAGCAGCTCCAAGCCGGGCCAGACCCAACACCCGAACCCGTCATCATCGGCCGTCATTTTGGGCGGAGGAGCACCTTCCGAGATTCCTCTTCTTCTTCTTCTTGTTCCTCCTCCCCTCTTCGCTCCACGTTCGCTTTTCTTTTTTTCTCCTGCGCGTAACCGCCAGGACTCTGTGTCCCTTCCCACAACTTCTCTCGCCTGCTCCCTTTATCGTGGTCTTCTTCATCGCCGTCCGCGTATACTACGCTATGCCGCGCGTGCCTACACCGCGTCTGTCTGCGTATATAACGCTCATCCTAAACTTCAGTCGAGGCGCTATCCCCTTTCGAAGATATGTATTGCGTTCCTTTCTGTTTTTTTTTTTTTTTTTTTTTTTTTTCCATCTATTTCTCTCGTCTCGCTCTTCTGCGAGCGAGAACTCTGGACTGCAAAGAGAGAAGAGACCTTTCGGCCGTCCGGTCCTTTTCTTTTCTCTCGACCCCCCCTCCACCCCGCTCTTGCTTGCTGGAGGAGTCCGTTGCTGTTTCACCACCGCTGGTCGCTCCGGCGGCTGTGCTTTTCGAGGTGGAGAAAAAAATATATAAATATTCCTTTGTAGTACTCTTCTTGCATGATGTTTTTTGTTTTTTAGTATGCTCCAGTCCTGCTTATTTTCTTCGGTTCTGAAAGTATACACTTGGCTGTCGGTGTTCCTCTTCTTCCTGTTGATGCGTTGGTTTCTCGCGAAAAAGAGCCCGTGGAACGGTGACTGCGGGAGGCTGGCGACCGCCCCCTCTCTCCTTTCTCTCTCGACGCCGTAGCGGCCGTCACGCCTCTTCCTCTCTCTCTCTCGCCTCCTCCGCTTCCTACGCCTCCTCTCGAACCGGTAACTCTAGAACCCCCTAATTTCCCTCACTGCTGTCTCTTTCGTTCACGCTTCTTTGAACCGAATTCGTCCCTTCGCTTTTGTGTCTGTGTGTGTGTGTGTGTGCTGACTTGTTTCTTCTCTGCTTCCTCGCCCGTCCTTTGCAAGCGGGCCCTCCGCTGTTCCACGTTCTGTTTTTTCCTTCTCGTTGTCGAACCGATACTTTTATTTCGTTTCCTCGCTCGACCCTGGCGTTCGCGTTTCTTTTTTTGGCGTGAAGATTTTGTTACACGGTTGTTGGAGCTTGTTTCGCGAGGCTTTGTTCCCGCGAGAAGGAGAGAAAGAAATACGAAGAAAGGGTAAAGAAAGAAAGGGAGAAAGTATTGAAGCCAGTGGTCACCGTGACCGCCAGAAAAGGAAAGGAAGAGCTCAGAGCAAGGAGCTTCGAAGTGGTTGAGAAAGTTTAACGCTCAGGTAGACACTAACACAAGAAGGAACACATTCAGACGACCGACGACATTTGCACCCTCGCGCCGTGAACTCAAGTTTCACAATGCTGAACCAACTTTCCCAGTTATCTCTTTTAAAGGAAGTGATGAGCAGCGTTTTAGGCTGTACCTCTAATCATTCCTGCACGTGGTAAAAATAGTAAACCCAATGCACGCCCTGACTGTCCTTGCGTGAATCCTTCTGCGACTGTTTTGTTGTCATCGTCTTGTTTGACGCATCTTCGTGAAGCACAGCTCCATGCGAAAGTGTTCATCCAGTTGTGGACATCTTCGCTGGGGTAGCCAGCCAGATTCTTCCCCAGGGTAGACCTACGTTATCTATTTGTTTGTCTTGTTTTTCGTTGCTGATGTTTTCTGTGTGTTTGGGCTCTTGCTTTCTTTTTTCTTTTTTGTACTCCGCATTCAGAGTTTCCTTGCATGGGCGTGTTTCCAAAAGTTAACTTGCACGTGATATCTTTGAAAAGCGTGTGACTATTCACTATTCTTGTGCATTACTGGATATAGCTTGTAGCATTCAATACAGTCTACGAATAGTGATTCACGTTTGAAGGAGTCAGGGTTTAGGAGGAAAGCTTGTAACTACTTCTCTAGGGTGAAACACTAGACTGTAGCGTGAGGCACTACACTGAAATTACTTAAGATGTTGCGTCATCTGTCGTGCGTATTGCACCTTGTATAGTTTGTTCATTTGTGCAATTTTTGGTTTAACATCGCAAATTTGGTTTAACACCCCACCTGCTGCAATCCCCAAAGAGGAGGATTGTGGCATTTAATAAATCAGTATAAATAAATAAGGACGCCTCAACAGCGTCATACATGTTAGTGGGAGGCAGGAGAAAAAAGAGACGATCGAGGAGATGGGAGAGAGAAGGCAACCAATGTGGCTCTGCGCAATACAAGTCCTCGTTAATCGAACCGCGTGTTCAACGATGGTCCCTCGAAGCGCATGCGTGGTAGAATTATTGATCAAGTGTTTACGATCTACACTCAGCGATTTAGCGCAAAGAAAAGCCCAGTTTACCTTCCGAAGCAAATCCTTCGGCGGCACACGGCGGCCATCGATCGAAAGCTTCCGTTAGCTCGTCACGCAAACAACCGATCGCTGATCGCATGCTGAACTTTTCTGCCACCGAAGGAGGAGAGAAACCGGGAAGTGCGTCTGCGCTGTAAATAATTATGCCGCATGGTGCAGCTCTGCAGATTATACTGGAAAGTAAACGAGATATTCGGGACGGCGCCGAATGTCCCTCGCCGCCGTCAACAAAAACTCTCCGCTTCGACAGAACAATTAAAAGGGCCGCAGTATGGATTTCGTGACTCGTGATCGTGCTGCACGAGCGGTTGTTGCCGGTTTCTGCTGGGGAAAAATAAGTAAACTAGTCGCTTGGAGGCGCTCTAAGCGTAGCTCGGGCTGCTCCGATGAGGGTAGCGATTCGAAAGCGGGCTTTCGGTGCAATAGCGGCGATTAGAAATAGTGATAAAGAAACGCAAATTATGCTTGTTTCTATCGCGTCATCTTCAAACGGCAAGAAACTGTGTAGTTTGTTTCTTCCTCGGTACGGGCCTGTCTGTATATAATGGTTCGCGGTTATAAATGGAAGTGACAGAGACTATAACCTGCAGGAAGCAGGCGCACTGCGTTTAACAGCGTCTTAGGCGAGTATAATTTTCTCCTCTATGAATTCGCGTTACTGTTGTTAGACTGGCATGGTGATGCTAGTCCCATATGGCTCGATAGTGGCCCAATATTGGCTCTACACTGGCTTCTCAATGGTCCAAGGCTGGACCGCGGGCATCCTAGGCAATAAGTTCACGCGCACGCGCGGTATTGAGTATTGCAATCGCGGTTTGTGTTTGGGCTGTTTCCTTGCGGCGACGCGATCCCGCACACTTCGCGCAATCCCATCAAGACTCGAGCCACAGTTACAGCTTATCGTTCTTACTATACCCCAAGAGGCAACTGGCTGCAACGTCGTCACGACGTCACAATTCGTGACACTCAACTACAGCGTTGCAGAAATGTGTCGCTGCCTGTTTACCTTCGACAAAGATCCCGCGCAACGTCCCCTGTAACGTCTTGACGGTTCTAGAAACACGACGCAAGGCTGCAGCGTGCTATAGTGTACTGCTCCGCACACTTACTCGTAATTACTAGATTGCAACGAGAAGAGTTTCAAAGTGCACGTCAGTAACATTAACGTGAACTAAGCTCTAGCCCAATTTTATAACGCAGCAAAGCCGGAATATTTTAGTTCCGATCGGTACGAGGGCTCAGAATGAGTTTCGTCTTCCTTGTCTCTTTTTCCCCATTTGTTCCATCTTTAACTCGCTTTATTATTGTTCGCATGCACTGCGACGGCAAAACATTCCAGGAATGCTTGCGCGCTCCTTTTAAGTTGCTCGTCTTTGTTCCGCTGCGCCGAGCATCCTTGTTTTCCCAAACAAATATACTATACACACAAACGTGAGGCGGACGTGTTTGTGAGGAGTGCCTCGCTGTATGCTGTATGGCCGTGCGGCCCTCTCTCGGGTCGTCCATCTCCGGTGCTGTCGGCGATTTTTCCAATTCTCCCGATCGAAGAACACAACTTATCGAGTCTCTTTAAAACTCTGCTCCGCGTCGATACATGTACCGGGGCGGACGCTCTCTCTCGAAGCCGACGTTCGTGGTGGTGGAGGGAGGAAGACGGCGCCTTGAAATTTCTGTCATAGCGCGCACTCCCGTTTTATCGGTTTTTGATCGTCTCAAAGCGCGTGTGCATCGATCCATCGTTGTTCCGCTTGCCACCTTCTCTCGCGCCGCGCACTTCCCTGTCATGCTCCCCCCCCTCTTCCGACCCGCTTTACTGTACGACGCGTGCGTCCATCGACGAGTATTTGCCACGGTGATGCGAGCGCACCCGACGCTTATTCCGAGCGCGCCGTTCGAAATATACGACGCGCCCCGGGGCTGATCGGTAATTGTTTTCGCGTTCCCCGGGTTTTCGTTGCGTGTTTGTGCGGTCTTTCCCTTCTGTCGCTTGTTTGCTGTATACTGCTGACGTTTGTCATGGGTGTATGATACGCATACGTATACTATGCTAGACATCTCTCGTTGTGCTCATTTCTACTACTTTTCTTGTTCTTTTCTCCTATTTTGTTTGCTGAACCGTCCGTCGAATGCACGAGTATTGTGTTTAGCGACAGACGCGGGTGTAGGTCCTGCTGCGAATGATTGGAGAGCGATGGAACGTAACAGCAGAGAGCTGGAGTGCCGCAATCGAGAACGAGTGGAAAAATTTGTCCGGCCACACGCCCACCGGTTTCCAGACATTTATCAAAGACTGTGAATGCGCTAAATGAAGCCATACGAAGGCGTGAAATCGAAGGCATTAACTATAGACTTGCGCATTTTTACCGGCTAGTCCTGCTCAGTGATCATTTCTTTCTTTACTTCTTTCTTTTTTTTATATTCCTATGGGAGTCCTTAATATTAATAACTGTCGAGGAAAGTTAGAGAGAGAGGGTGAGAGAAGAATGCGAGATCACAGTGAAAAAAAAAATAATAAAAAAGTAAAGCTCAGAAAGGTGATCGGAAAGATCGTTTGCAATCGGTCCTGACATGGGCACAATCAGTCCTGACATTGGCGCATTTAGTCAATGGTAGTTTAGTAGTCCTTCGTCGCCGTAGTCAATTATCGTTCGACCGAAGGCCACCATAACAAACGCCAGTGACAACCGTTCAATAGCTTTCGAAACGAACTTGGTCGCCGTGCGTGTGTCGTTCAGGCGAACCACACGCTCCGTGAATTGCACCTCTGAAACCGTTCGTTCCTAATGTACGCCGTTGATCTTTCTCGCTTCCTTCCTCATTCAAAGCAAAGCGGTATGCGTGGTGAAAGGGGTATATAACTGTCCTTTCTCTGAACAGCGGAGCGGTCGGCGCCGAGAAAGATCTCGCGCGCTCATGTGTGCTTCAAAGAGAACAACCGCCACCACTGCCGTGGCAACGTCGGGCAAATCGCACGCGGACTTCCTGCTTTCCTTCGAAGTTAATGCGGGCAAATAAAATACAGGGACACGCGAACACGCACGCCAGGGGTTCGGCGCGTAGCGCCGAATGCACTGCTGCATCAGCGGCAACACCGCGCGCGAGAGCAAACAAACGGCGCTGTGCTGGCTGCCCGCCGAGAAACTGCTCACCGAGGTCGAGCAACAGAAGAAATACGCCAGGAGGGGGAGGTATCGTGGGACCCATTTGACTTGGCCGGCTCCCGCTTCCATCCAGGCCAGTTCTCTATTACATCAGTCGGTTATGCATCTTCCCTGTGACAGTCGGTCGGCCGCTCTATATGAAGAAAAGTGGAGAGAGAGAGCGTGTTGCTGCTCGCTCCGGTCGGCTCTTCGCGCGGTGACTATAGTGTGGCGGCCACCGGTAAGAAAGGTCACTCTTCCAGCCTCGGCCACCTCTCTCCTCTTGCTTCGCGGTTTCGTCATTTTCGCCGAGTCCTCGCTCACTCCCTCGTCCGTCTCTTTCTTTCATTTTTTTTTTCTGTCTCTCCGACGTTCCATTGTCGCTGGGCCCGCGCAGCTCTCCCTGTAATCAAAATCGCGCGCGGGAGATTGTCGAAGGAGACGCACAGGACGGCGGACGCTTCTGTGTGTATGTGTGTGTGTTTGTGTCTTTCCCGAGCGGACTCTTACGACTCTCTTCCTCTCTCTTCTGAAAGCACTTCCCCATCGCGAATATCTCTCACCCTCATTTTTTTCTTCTTATCTAGACGCGTTCCCTTTGCCTTCTCCCTTCTTTTGCGAAACGCGACGGTTACTCCCGTACCCTTTCTCTCCCTCTCTGGTTGCCACCTTCTCTCCCCCCCCCTGCCTGTCGTTCTTCTTCCATTTCGGCCGGCATTCACGCCGAAGTCCTTCGGACGTGTTTGCAGATCTTTCTCGCCCCCACCACGTTCGGCGGCGACGTCGTAGACTGACTGCTCGCGAGGGGGCGATCGGAAGAAAGAAGTCCGGTTTATTTCTTATTTACCTATCTATTTTTTTGAATCCTAGCGGCTTCGTGACTGATTGCGAAGGCGTTTCAACACACAAAAAGACCGATGTGTACGTGTCAGTTCTGGCTTCGCCTGCACGCCCCGTTCCGTTATTATCGCGCGGCCGACCTCTGTTCATCCTCTCTCTCGCTTCGCCGTGGAGCGCTGCAGCGGCTCCGTTGGCGCCGCTCGGAGCCAACGCTAGCCCAGCCAGCGAGGATGGTTTGTTTGTATGTTTGTGTCGGTATCGCTTCTGGACACGGGAAAGCAGCGAAGAACGGGTGACGGTTACCTCTCTGGGACGTAAGCCTGTCGAGGCTTTGTTTCCTGCTTGGCTTGACCTGGCTTGTCTCGCGTGCGTGCGGCCCCAGCCGTTATGGATGGAGCAGCTGTTCAACGGGACCGTGCCTGCCGTTTGATCCCGTGGTCACGAGTGCAATTCTCGACGCCCGTGCTCGCACGTCACTCCGCGGCAATATTCCGTACGCGCTTACAGGTTAGCCTGGATTTACAAGTTAGCCTGCTGTTTAAGGGCAAGTGACCCGCGTGCGTCTAACCAACCCCTATCTACATTGGGGTCGTGCGAATTCTTTTCTCAACCTTTGCCTTGCCCTAAGCGTGTTTGCTGCTGATTTTGTGGCCTGAAAACATGTCTTCTCTGATATATCGACCGCCTCCTCTGTCTTCTTATTATCGTTATTATTAATATTATTAATCATATGACTTCAACAGAACACTTTAACAGTGATCTATTTCTTCGTTTTCTTTTCTTTTATTTTAGTTTCTTTTTTTTTTTTTACAAAGCAATAAACAGAGGAGTTGTCGCTGTTTTCTCGCCACGGCTACCCATTTTCACTTGGTTAATATTGTAGGGTAAGAAATAAAACAACAGCGGCTAATTCTTGCATTAACGAATGCCTCACTAAAACAGAAGAACATCTAACCACACTGTATAAAATAAGTATCTGTCGGAGAGTTCTCGTTGTAACAAAGTCCGCGAATGTCTAGGGTTCGCAAGTTTCAGGTGTAAGGCGCAGAAATACACGCCCAGGCGGAGAAATTGCGGACCAGGTCTGCCAGCAGGCTAATCCCGTCTGCAGCAACCACCACCACCTGTGCGAGGATTGGAGGGCAATCCTAAAATATCGGCTCGCGGTTCAAGCGCGTAGATTAATTAACGCCGAAGGCTATAAGGCCTCGTGCAAGAACACATAGTATACTGTGATCGGTTATTCGTTGCTCTATTTTCACCGAAGGTGTGCTTAGTAGAACAGCGAAAGAGCATAAACTTTATTTAAAAAAAGAAACTCTAAAGTGGAAGCATAATGTTTATTGCATCAATGTTCAAACAGACTGACAGTCGGCTCTTAACGAACATGATAAACTTTTTAAAGCACAAGCAAGAAACAAGGCACAAAAGGAAGGTCAAACACAGGACAGGCGGCACTTTCAACTGTTTATTCCACAACGTTGTCATGAAATATATAGGAAAAATACACATGCGCAGAAACGTTAATGAAAAAAAAAACATAAGTAAAAATGATAAGAAATGCCTGACTAATTTACATGCGCGTCGAGGTATCCAAACTCTTTTGCGTAGAGACTTCAAGAAGGTTCACTGATGCAACTTTAACGAACAACCTTCTTGAAGCACACTGCATCATCTTATGTCCCTAGCCAGCGAAACTTCGATCCAAAAAAAAAAAAAAAGATAAGAAAACACTCGGTGTTTGCTACGTCGACTGCCGTTATACTTGCTTGCAAGGGGATACAAACACTGCATGAAGCTGCCGTGGAACGCTTTGCGCGCAGCAGAGACACTGTGGTTTGGTTTGGACTTTGTTTGTCGCTTTCCCTTTCTGCTCTCAGTGGTTCATAGGTACAGATTTTGCACCTTGGAGTTACTGCTCTGTAATTCTGTTCGATAAACTTCACACTTCTATCAAGACGGTTTGCAATTATACCATGCAGGAACAGAAGACGTGCTCTATAGGATAAGCGAGTACGCAGGCTAATATATATATATATATATATATATATATATATATATATATATATATATATATATATAGCTCTTCAATAAATATAACATTAGTCGCATGAATGTATTAGATGTGTGCAGTTTAACGAAGTTCTCGATGTATATCTAAGTAATTCTTGGGTCCCGTTTACTTCGTTAAATTGATGGTTTAATGCTAGGAAGAAGAAGTATAAGTGCAACAAACGAAAAAATAAAGGAATAAAGGACGACCGGGTTTCCAAACCAAACCACTCGCGTTTCTGAGATCATTTATTTGACCGCGGTGCTGCGCCTCTGACTCCTCCGGCCGACAATGCTTTCCTTGTCAACGCCGCGCAAGCCTCGTTTACTTTACGTAAAACAGCAGAATAACCATAGTAATAATAATAATAAATAAAACCTACCTGCCCGCCTTCGGTAAGAAAGAAAATAAGTCCTGGAACGCTGTTCATGCTTCTATAGACTGGCCCCGCACGTGGCTGTAAAGGCCCGGCTATACACAGCTGTGGAGATGCAGCTATATAGACTGACCATACGCACGAAAACCTAGCTTGTCGGTTGGCGCGGCAAAATGATAATAGAGAAACCAGGAAAGAAAGTGGAGCGGCACATAGGAGAGTATATGCAGTGAAAGGGAGAAAGCCGGTCTCGGGCGTCGTATCATTTGCGTATTAACGTGCACGCCGGTCCCGTGACGCCCCCTCGCTTTTCTGGTGTTTTTTACTTGCTTTTCTTTTCTGTTCTTACGTATATATATATATATATATATATATATATATATATATATATATATATATATATATATATATATATATAACTCTTCTTTATTTCGTGGCACCGGCGCGACCTCGGGTTCTTTTCTTCGGTTAGCGAGGAGAGTTGCGCATCGCGTGAGATCGGCGCTCGCGTGAGTCGCTCGGCGGAGCCCGGCGTGCGTGGCTGCACGCACGGATATATCGGCGGCGGGGGCCGGTCTCTCGAGGTGGCTGTGCGAGCACAAGCAGTCGAACCACCACCGCAGTCCGTCGCCGCCGCCGAGACCGCAAAAAAAAAAAAAAAAAAAAAGCGTCGTGTACCGTACTTTCGCGCGTACGGCACGCTTATGCTCCGCACCCGACAACAACCCCCACGGAAGTGGGCTGCCAAACACTAGCCCCCAAAGCCGGCAAACTGGTGGGAAAGCGTGTAGAAAAAAAAAATGAATGGCGTTCAATAAAAAGTGAACTTCCTTTAGCAGAGCGAGACAGTCTTAAAGAGCACAGCTGAGGGCCTGTATATAGTCGGGGACAACCCATGAATTCAGTGCAAGCTCCGCCTACAAAAACACAGTTCACAATTGCCTTTCAACTCTGAAATAGAGCCGATTCAGCTGGAGTCCGCTCATATCTTAATGACTTTCACTGGTGATGTAGAGGCTGCAAAGCATTTTTGACGGCCCAAAACAATAGGTGCTGTCCAACACATGGCGCCTATGATGTGTTCCCGGCTCCAGCAATCGCTTCCTGTATACGCCAGTCAGCGAAATCATAGCCTTCGAGATTGGGTTTTGTTGCTGGGAGGGAGCCGTCACTGGGTCGTGGATTTGGACACCATCTATACTGGAGCGCCGAGAAGTGCCGTATGGTGGAGGGAGACCCCCGGATTAATTTAGCCGCCGTGGAGTTCTTTAATGTGCACCTAAAAATCTCGTCCGCGTCGAAATACAGCCGTGAATCGAACCCGCGACCTCGTGCTCTGCTCCCTACACTGCGAAGTCGAAAAACTCGGTCGTTTTTTTCGTCAAGTCTGAGGCAGTCTCGCAATATCCTGGACGATGAATGTTGGCAGCCCTACTCGGGAGAAGGAAAAAAAAAAAGAGGAAGAATTAGGAATGAGCGAATATTCCAAGTATCGTGTACGACTCGAATACCCCTCTTTCAAATAGAATTACTGGATTTGCGAATTCGGTTTGGACACCGGATAATTGGAAGCCGTGGTTTTTCGAATATCCGCGTGACATTCCGGGTGCCGCTCGGGCCTATACGGCTCTTTCGAGCCGTCGGTGCATCCGCGAAAACACGGTAGGTATAGCAAAAGTTGGGGCCGCGCGTCTGGCTCTAAAGCCGCGTCCATATCAGCCTGTTTGTGTCCGAAGAGACGAGCGTCGTATACGTGGCGACGGTGGGCGCTGCTGCGGCTGCGAGCGCAGCGTTTCAAAAGGGCGCAGGAAGCCGCGCCGGCTGCCGCGGTTGTTTGGTCGCCGTGGCTTCGTCTCTTTGAAGGGCGGCTTCCCCGTCCTAACGCCGGCGCCGGAGCTCTCGCAAACATTTATACTGTCCGGCAGGGTGCGCCTCCTTAGCTGTTGGCCTCAGTATACACGTCAGGGCAGATGCCTGTTCGTCTCCTGTATATCCTTCCACTTCCTCCGAACCCGATCTCTTACCGCCGTTCGTTGCCAAAGGCTTGTATAGAACCCTCTGTGCATGCATCCCATCGCTAATATTTCTTCAGGTACCCAATGGGCGCACGGTGATGGTGTCTTTGTAAACACGGTAACTAGAGTGTAGTTACCGTGTTTACAAGACACTTTCACGGCCAAAGCAGATTCGCGATCTCATCTGGTGGAATCTATTACCGGGGTGTTAAAAATGACGCCATTGAGTTTGGTCAGATGCCTTTCTCGTAGCGCATATAGTGTATAGCGTCGTGACCATATTAGGTGCAGACCTTGACTGCCAACCATGGTTTGGTGCTCGCGTCGGATAGCGAAACGAACTGAAGTATTAGCGTCGTTCGGTTGGTTCGTTCGCAAATACTGGCGACCTCATCAACCAGGGCTCCTCCGTCGCCGAGTATTAGACGGACTGGACTTCTTTGTGTTTACGGCGATTCTCATTGCTTCGTCATTCGTTACCGTTATATTAGGATTACCACGAAATGATCGTCACCTGACAACACCGTTTTTCTTCCCAACCCTCAACAACGAAAGGATAGTATATCTCCCGGGAGCATACAGACGTTCAAACAAGCGTGTGTGCATCGAATGTGCCTAGCTCTAAGCGTCAGTGACTGTCTATACACGTCATTCTCCATCTTTCTTTTGCGTGACTAACGCAAGAAAAGAAAAGAAAACGAGACACTCAGAAACACATAAAAAAGCCTCGGGTGATATCGGTGGTCGGTTTATATAGCAAAACAAGAGGAATGAAGTCTCCCGAATCCCGTGATGGATGCGTCACTTCAAAACTTCCCGATCACATCTGCAACTTTTTGTGTATTCCGACTGTTCCTCGCTGCGCCGATTTATGGTGTTATGACCGAGCCAAACGCATGAAGCAGCAGCGCCGGGAGCCTTGATCTCAAGCTTCTTACTTTCTCTTGCGGTGAACAAGTGCGTTCGTTGCATGGAGGCATTCCTCCGATCCTCTGTTTCCTCGCCCACTGCCGACACTGACAGACTGACATAGACGGAAGCCCGGCGATTTACTTCTCGGCACGCGGGAAGAGAGCGAGTTGGAAAGAACCGAGCCAGAAACCGAAGGGGCACTCCACTTTTACCGCGTGCCGCGTGTGTCTCAGTGCATGCCCGCATGGTGTGTGGTTGCGGTGTAGATGATAGCTTTTCTTATGCACTCGCGCGTGTAATACGTGCGCGCGCGCACACACACACACACACGCACACACACACACACACGCACACACACACACACACGCACACACACACACACACACACACACACACACACACACACACACACACACACACACACACACACACACACACACACACACACACACACACACACACACACACACACACACACACACGCGCGCGCGCGCGCGCGCAGCGCACACACACACATACACCCACACGCACGCACGCACACACACACTCACACACACACACACACACATGCTTGCGATCTCTTCTCCGTTCTGTGTGTGTGCACCAATGGAGGAAACACAGCCACCGGCATCTGTAGTAAAACTGAGGGGGCGAATGCGTCGAGTCGGGGTCGACTTTCCCCGCGACTGTACCTTGCGTTTCTTCCATCTCCTTAAAAGGGCAAACCTCGAAGAAACCCGGGCGCGGGCTCACCGCCGCTCGGTTTCTGCATGAAGATGGGGCACGACGGTGGCGCTGTTCCTTTCAACTGCGGTTCATACCCTAGGCGCGGGCGCGCGCATGACGGTGTGCCCGGGGCTTGCGGTCTCCTCTTACTTCTCTCTTTTTGAATTGTTCCCCCTATACTTCCTTCCGTTATATAGCATTGCGCATTCGCACAGCGGAGACCCTCCGGTAGACAGACACCGCGAGGGCGTGCGGCAGGGTTGATTCCGCGAATCGATGGCCGATGCATAATTCATAAGCGCTCTCCTCTTTCGACTCGAGGAGACCGCGCTGCCTCTATAATACGCGCCGCGGCTATATATACGGGCTTCGCGGGGCGCGCGTGCCCAGCGCGTGCTTCGAGCCGTTTGGTGGCGTATTATTGTTGCTGTTATTCGACGCTGGCGCGCAAGCTCAGTCTCTTTTTTTGCTCTCTTTCTTATTCCTTCCGCTTCCCGCATTCCGTGATTCCCACTTGGCCCGCCTGTCTCTTCTTTTCTCCGACTCCTCTCGTTGTTTCGGTTTCATTCCAATATGATATCCTCCCCGAATTTCACGTGCAGCGTTTGCGATTTTTCGAATCAATCTATGTACGCCCGCTTCCTAACCCTTGAAGAGAAAGCGCCGTTGCTGTAATGCACAGCGTTTTTGGACCCTGCAGGGCATATAGGGCGAAGTTGTATGCGTGTATACTATATAGCTAGCGCATCGCGGTTTTGGTTTGGGTTGTGGCACTTGTCAAATTATTTCGCCCGACCGCTCTTTTCGTCGGTCGTTGCACTCTGTGTGTCCCTGTTTCGCTTAGTTTCAGCGTTTGCGCCGCTCTATACATTCAACGATATAGCCCGCATTGAGTCCACGCAGTCGTCGAACCCGGCAACCCGCTCAAAGAAATTGTCTCGCCAGCGAGCGCAGCATCGGTGGAACGCTGTGCAAACATTGACTGTCGGCTGCTGACCACCGAAACGCTGATGGAACCGGAAGTGCGGCTCCTGGAACGCGGCAGTTGCACAGCCTTTGTTCGTTTGTGAAAGAAACGCCGCCGGTATATATCTTCAATGGCAGCATGCGGCTCTTTCGTCGTGTTTCAAACCTGGAACGAGCTATGAGATGGGATAGCGTTTCCTGCAGAATATTACTAGAGGCGGAATTCTGGTTTGGCGACCGCCCAGCTGTATAGTGGGTAGTTTGATATATATATATATATATATATATATATATATATATATATATATATATATATCACATGGATCTGGTTAGTGTTCGCGTTTGTGGCTCTAGACGTTCTCGTGACGTTGTTTGTCGCGCTTTATCGTTCTACGTTTCCAAGAAATTGTATAATTTTTTTTCTCCGGGCGAATCAACACAACAAGTTCCTGCGCACGCGTGTAATTATTGCGATTTGTTGCATACGTGACGCTATACTTTGTTGAAAAAGGATCAATTAGCGAAGCCATAAAGTCGTTGTAAGCCAGAAGGACGAAGTTTAGACAAGTCAAGGTGCTCACCCATAATTCCCATGCTCCATACTTGCAAGCCCATGTAGACACTAATGCCGACGTTCCCTATAATAATTTTTTGTAGCTAATTCGGTGTGTACGACGCTGCAGCTGTGGAAGACGTTGAACGTGCTTGATCTCTACGCACCCGTGCTATATGGGACGCGTGATTCGTGTTAATTAACACTGCCTTATGGTTGGGTGCTGCAGTCGCGAGCTATGCGAGTATGTGTTCGCAACCGGCTGAGTCTCCGAAAGCGTAAACTTTCGCAATGCCATCATGGCATACCGCGCGCACTCCACCCCACTGTATAGTTTTGTGCAGCGCAGAGCATGGTCTGCTATTAGCCCGGCTTTGCTAGTGGAAGCATTATCCTATTTCGCACAGGAAGGTACCAATCTGTGGCCACATCCGCAAAGCTTTTCTTTCGTAAGTGCTCTTTGCCATTGACTGGCCGCCTTAAATAATATGTCTTGCATCCGGATTGGCTGAAATTCTTTCTTACGAACAATTCTAGCGTAAGAAGCTTTTGTGGATTCTGGCCCTGATTATTGACGCGATGTTTATATTTTGACAGGTAGATTGAACCCGCTTGAGTCTTCTTTTATCAAAACCGAGCTGGCCCAAGCGTACTGCTCGAATTCATTTCTCGTGTTTTATTTTCACACCCAAGATATCACAAATTTTGACGTCAGGGAGGTTCTAAGAAATCCTGTTAATTCAGGAAAATTTGAACGTTTTCCTGAGAGCCGTCGATGTGATCATTGGTGGGACGTCACGATAATTTAAAATGGTCTAATGTGTAATAGGAAACAGGTATTTAGTAATCTTAATAGACAGACTTTGGGAATACTGCTGGCTCCGAAGTGATGTCGCACTTTCCCTAGCGACTTCGTCGGGCGAACGATAGCTGCAGTCTCCAGCGCGCTGCACGTAACTGGAACGACTTAATGCGACCTACAGAGACGCCGGCGTTTGCTTGCAAAGCGACGCATCGTGAAGAGGGAGCAAGAGAAAGCGTGCAGGGGGAGTTGTTGGTTCGCCGAGGTCTGCGTCGGGCCCGAAGACGTTCAATGAACCGCGAGTTGTCCCAGGTCAGGGCTGCATGGAACGGAGGCTGCGGCGCATACACGGTCTGTGCCGCTCGATGCGGGGTCCCGATGCCGGTATGGTTCAGTCACGGAGGCATCTCCACTCGTCCACTCCCCTCCTTCTCCGTACGGTCCTATACTACTATGCTCTGCTGATGCGGGCGGCGCGATGACGACCGCGTTGCCATGGCGACGCGCTCCGCGAAACTCTGTGCGGGCTTGGGCTGTGCCGGCGACCGTCCTTTCGGCGGTCGTTGCGAGAAGAAAAGTGCGCAGCGGGTGTAGACGACAGCGGGGGAAACATCTGAGCGCATGTTGGCTTACGAAAGTCGACGCAGTCGCCCTTATGCTCCCCCCCCCCCCCCCCCCCCGGGCTCTTCCTATTTGTTCATATCTTTTAACCGGCCGATCTCCTGCGTGTTGTCTCCAACGAAATTGTCACTTTCGAAAATGGCAAAGCACGTTGCAGACAGCGAAACTTTGATGCAGGAATTGGGGTGGTGCATATAATGCCAGCGGATGGCAGTTGTGGAAAACAATTCGCAGCTGCGCTGAAACTATCTGATGATAATCGTCGATAACTACGGCACGCGCGCACCAACTTAATGGGCATTGATCATCGAATAAGGGCGGCAGTATGAAGCTTACGACTAAGAAGGATTCTGACGAAGGAAGAAATTGCAAGACGATGGTCAAAGCTAGACAACGCGTAACTAAGTAGCTAGACTAACAAAACTAAATTATTAAAGCAATATTCCAGAATGCGAGATCAAGGGCCTCTGATTACTGCTCTTATCGCTCGTACTTTGTGCGAGTTCCTTTCTACATCTTTGTGATATAGACGCGATACCTGCCGGCCATCACAACGGCCACTGCCTGCTCTGAACGACCTACTAAATACCCGGGAATGGGACGGGAGAGTCCGTACAAAAGCTGTCGCTGTATAATAGAAGCTTGCTTCACTCGGCAATGCGTTACTACTAGGAATACAGGTTAGTGCAGTAACAAATACTACTAGCCAAACCGGCTGCCCTAAACACGCCTACCGTAAACAAGGAGCCAGGCTTCGGCGCGTCCCACTTCTCAAGCTGCCTCTCGGTTTTATTGACCAGCGCGCGGCCTGCCTGCATCACGCAAAACGTGAATCGCTAACGCCAGTCCACTTCTTCCGCGCGCTATAGAGCGTACACGGTTGTTTCTTTCCCTTTCCGCGCTCACGTTTTGATCCCGCGCGCGCTGCGTCGCGTAAGATCTGTCGATCCGGGTTAGAAAAAAAAAGCACCGCCAAACTATATGTAGCCGATCCGATGTAGTACGCTCTTCGAGGAGATGCGCTCGCGTTAAGGAAACATCTTCGACGTCGGTTCGTTGTGCCTCAGCCGTCGCTCCTTCTGAAACGATTCGAACGGGGCTCCGATTGACGAGGAGTGGCGGCATGCCCGCTAAACACGCGAAGCGCCGTGTAACGTCAACCTTACTGCTGACTTCCCGCCACCACGCACACGGAGACTGGACCACGTGCTGGGCGAGCGTCCCCGTTTCCGCGCCGCTCACGTTTACAACCACTCTTTCCCTACTATATACTACCGAGTACGCGCGCTATAGGCAACGTATCACGCAGAGCGAGGCCGATTCGCGTTAACCTCCTTGCCGGCCGCCGCAGCCGAGGTCGATACGGGCTAGTCGCGCGTGCGGACGAAAACGACGTGCGAAGCAGCGAGCTGCCCCCCCCCCCCCCCCCCCCTGTTTGTGTACGCTCGGAGAAACTGAGAAAGGCGGCGATCGGCAGGAGGAAGGAGGGGGGTACGCTCTCTTCTGCCGCTGACACGGTTCTGCGCCGTTGTTTGATGAGCCGCGCTGGTCCGATGGGCGGAATGCGAACGCGTTTCCTCCGTCGCTCGGCCACCCTTTAATTCGGCCCTCGCTCTGTCTCAAGCCGAGCGTGACGGGGAGACCGGAAGGTTTTTTTTTTGCGTCTCCCTCTCGTCCACTTCGCTCTCTCTCTCTCTCTCTCTCTCTCTCTCGGAATCGCAAACGCTCCTCGAGTCAGTGAAGGGAGCTTCTTCTGGACCGCCGCC
This sequence comes from Dermacentor silvarum, assembly GCF_013339745.2. Classification (NCBI taxonomy): domain Eukaryota; kingdom Metazoa; phylum Arthropoda; class Arachnida; order Ixodida; family Ixodidae; genus Dermacentor; species Dermacentor silvarum. The sequence goes on along the minus strand of NC_051156.1, from coordinate 212,233,898 downwards.
GAGTCTACTTGGTGCCGAGGAGCGCATCGCCGCGAGCGAAAGGTTCAGCTGCGCATCGTCTCGTACACGCGTATGTGTTCACCCCGTACGCTCGAAAGGGAGTGCGGGACTGACGGAAAGTGAAAGTCAAGGTGTGCCGAGTGGCGAGGGCCCCCGTCCGGGTTGGGCGATTCCGTGGTGACGGCATGTCTCTTTTGGGGTTCTCGTTCTAACGCTCTCTTTGGAACGCTTATCTTCCTTCTTTTCCTCTTCCTCCGATAAGCGTGATTGTTATTATTGTTATTATGGGGTTTGAAATCATGTGTGCAAATGAAAGAGAGGAAAGGGAAAGCGAGGAGCTGTCTGCCAACTGCCACCGAAAAGGGCACAATGCCTGCTTATACTCTTCAGAAACGGAGAAGGTGGGAAGAAGGAAAAGAAAGAGAGAAAAAGAGAATAAGATGACATATCCCAATGAATGGAGTAGAGCAATGACAATAATAAAAAAAAGAAAACATAGTACGGCCGGTCATTGCAGGTGACGCTACTAAAAGAGGCCAGATTGGCGAAATCAAGCATGCATGCAGCCATCATTCTCGTGTGTGCGCGTTCGTGAGTAGCTGCTGTGTCCATACTCTAGCGATGTCATGTTCCCAACGTAGCGTCTGTCCAAAGGTGGCAGAGAGAGAGAGAAAGAGATATATAGAAACACAGAATACACACAAGGTGGTTCGGGGGCAGTGTATTTTTGTCATCCAGATGCGAAACGTAAAATGTTACGACGCAAGGAGGCGTGACTTTCCAGTTCGTAAAGCATCGCAAAAAGAATAGAAAAGAAAGATAAAAATAAAAACCCAAAGGAACCCTCGCAACCAAACAGGAACCAAGTCGTTCCCATTATAATGTCAAAAGAAACGGCTCACGGAGCTAATCTCGAAGGCATAACTTATGCAAACTGCTGGACTAACTGCCTAAACGACATTTCACGTCAGCGCGTCGACGGTTACGTTGTGCCAGCCCGGTATATATTATATGTCCTGCTCTAAACACTCACGCGGGAGTACAGTACACTGCTTCTCCGCCAGCGGCTGCCCTGTAGCTTTGTCTTGGCCCGCGCGCATGCCTGGGCAGCTAGCTCCAAAGCCGTGAAACGCTTGACACGTTATCTCCGCGTGAGGCCGCAATTACGCGCTGTCTGCGCGCGAAAGAGGAGGTGGGGGTGTCGCGCACTCGCCGCCGCCATTTGGCCGGCTCTCGTAATCCTCGGACCAGAAACTCGGTGCGCTAAACAATCGCCCGGGCTCGGCTACCTGAACCGCGCCGCGTGCATAGAGTCTCGTCTTACCAGCGCCGGTTGTTTCTGTCCCTTCGTCTTCTCTCTTTTACCCCTCCTTCTTCTTTTTTTCCTTGTACTTACTTCATTTCAAGACGTGACCGCGCTTCCCGTGGCTACGCCGTCAGTGTACAAGCGCGCGTGTGTTCGCTGCGGCGTAATTGTCCTGCGCTTCCATTTCGCATCTCGGTTCCGCGCTCTCAGCAGAAGCTGTTCCGCCGCCGCGGGCTCCTCCGGCCGTGTACACGGGGTTACGACGTGAGAAAGAGACTTGTCAAGTTGGCGGCTGCAATTTAGCACCACAATCGCCGGCGCTGGCCGACCGGAGAGCTTGATTGTTTGACCACGTGATGGGCGCTGTTTTTTTTCGTGTGTGTATGTGTGTGTGTTGTTGTTCCGGACTAGGCACTCTTGCCTGTTTTTAGTGTGTTGTGTGCCGTCACGTAACCTCCTTACAACGTACGATGTCGATGCCATCAGTATCCGAACACAAAACTCTAACCTCTGTCTTTTCAACGAATTACACAACAAATGATGTTCGCCAGAATGTTACTTCTCTACCGATTTTAAAATGAATGATCATCGTCCCCCGCCTATCTTTGTGCACTGAGCATTCATTCTCTGGGATACTCTACGCAGTAGTTAGGACTATAGGTATAAATCATCAAAGTCACGGAAAGGCTGATGACGAAGGAATCTTCTGATCTCTCTGAGGCACCGCGATACGAGTAATCGTAAAATACAGAGTGTTTTTAACGACAATGGCAACTGATGGCCAGAAAATATGCGCCAAAGGGCCAGAAACCTAAATACATGCTAGAAACCTAAATACATGCATGGCCCTTCCGATGGCTTTGACATAGCCGGAGCTGTATCTATAGGCTGCTATGGGGTCACGTCAATGACCGACCGTGTGTGCATGCAGCCATGGAAGCTGGCGACCGGAATTTCATATTTTCGCAGTAAGATATCGGACGTTCGCAGCACAAGATAAAGAATCAAAGAAAGCCGAAACAGGGGAGAAAACGAAGAAGCAGGCCCAGAGAGGAAAGAGGGCGGTGGACAGAGGGTGAAAGTAAAGTAGTCTCGTGAAGGCACGCCATTCGCGGAGAAAACGCGGAGGAGACGGGTTTCCGCAGCTGGTGGGAAAAAGGCTCTCCGAAAATGTTCGTTTCGCGTGTGAGCGTCGCCCGAGTTCTCGGCTCCCGACGTAGCATAGTGCAGTCCGATTGCTTTGTATCTTTCTTGTACGATTGCCTTTGCTTATGTTTACTTATAATTTATTTGCACGCAAGCACAAGTTTTTCAGCTTTCACACGACCTCGCGTTATGGCTGCATCCCTATGTCGTACACCTCTTTGTTCTTCTCCTGTTTGTCCGTTGCTTCTTCGTTTGCTTTTCTCGGCAATTGATAAATGCTGCGCTATGGCTGCAAATCCGCGCTTGCTTGCGCGCTCGCTAAGTTAAACTGTTGTCACGTGTAAGTGTCAGAGAGGAATCGTCTTTATGTTTGCTTCTCCCAAACCAACCAATATTGACGAATCCCACTACGTTCTGACGTCGCAGGGACATTCGAAATAGTTCGCTCGCTCGTTTATTGGCTTTTCCGCCCGCTCTCTCTCTCTCTCAGCCGTTGGCTCGCTCGCTCGCTCACTCACTCACTCACTCACTCACTCACTCACTCACTCACTCACTCACTCACTCACTCACTCACTCACTCACTCACTCACTCACTCACTCACTCACTCACTCACTCACTCACTCACTCTCACGAACACACACCCATACTCGAATGTCGTGCCGCACACAATGCAAAATACACTCTGTGTATACCCAGCAGCCTCTTTTCTTTACCCTATCTGGTTTCCCCGGCTCGCCCCTTAAATCCTCTTTTCTTGCCTCGCACTGGAACGTCCCACCCGTCCCGTTCCTCTTCTCCTCCCGTCACTCGGTGCCCCCGAGGGACGTCTAAAAGGTTTTCTTCCGTACCTCCGGGGCGTAGGCGTCTGTGACCGCACGTCCTCGCTCTGTCTCAGGAAAGGAAGCAACGAAGAAACAAACTAAAGATACAGACAGATAGAGATTGAAACCTTCGAATCGGCCCGAGGCCCTCCCTTGCGAATCTCTGTCAACCGCCTTCAATTGCGCGGTGGTTTGTGCGCAGAACACCCAGAGAGAGGCATAGACAAAAGAAAGGGCGCCCAACTAGCTATAGCATACGTGCAGCTTCGCCTCCGCGAACATCGATAGCCGCGGGCCGTCTCCCGGGCCGACTGCCTTCAGTTTGCCGTCGTTTTAACGTAATACCTTCGGTCGCCTTGTAGCTTTGTTTCCCATTCTCGACCACGTGGCTCTAGCCTCGCGCAGTCAGTGGCTTGCGCTCTCCTTCCAAGACGCATTGCCTCCGTCTTTCTCTCGGAGTCCTTCCTATTATTGCTCCCTGGCGTGCGATTGCTTGCTTTCTTTTTTCGTGAGTCAGACTTTCGATTCGAGGTTAGTTGTGCTGTAGGGCAAAATAGAAAAAGAATAGCGTTTTTTTTTCTTCTTCTTCTTCTTTCGGATGCAAACAAGCACCTGAGGCCGGTTCTTTCCTCGCTGCATCTCTCTCTCTCTCTCTCTTATTTCTTTCTCTACTTTTTTCTTTTTTTACTTCTCAACGTAGCGTCTGGCAAAATATTGTGATAATTTCTGCACGCTTTCACGTATACGGAAGCAGCACTGCAGTTGAATAGTTTGCTGCAGGCTACTTAGGTCATGCGGGCTTCACTTCTCACTGGGATCGAGACCAACGATTCAACGACCTCATCACATGCATGTGGCTGCCGAAAACTGCCTCACATTTTCTCGTACATAACAAGATTTAAAAAATTATTTGCCTTCCTTATTGCCCACGCCACGTCATCCACACAATCTGTCGAACAGCAGTTGAACCTCTCGTTAGGATACCCTCAATAGCTATTTGGCGACAATGACTAGAAAGTTGAGATGCGTCGTTTTACTCAAGGCATGTTAAATTGAGCTAGTCGGTAACGATTCCTCCTCGATCACGGCGCAAACCAAACAACCACATATAGAGAAGGCACACGGAAAATGACGACATCTGAAACGCTTATCTTTTTCTCACTGGGGAAGGTTACTATAGAGTGGTGCGGTGTTATATGCATACAAACTCATCACAAGCGTCGACAACACCGTGGTCTTGCTTTTTCTCATACTGCAAGCGCTAACCGAGTCTCGCCCGCAGAAGTGCAAAGGCCTCGGGCAGCTCGCACCCAAGCAGCGTTCAATGTCTGTTTGTCGCTCAGTGGGGTCGTCCTCGTCTCTGTCTTAAGGCTCCGGAGGATATCGAAAGAGGGCTACACCCTAACTCGAGTATTCTGGCTCACTCACTGTGTACGCTCCCGAGATTGGCTCCGATCGAAGACGAGCGCTCGAAGCCTCTCGTGAGGCACGAGGTCGGGCCGGAGAGGCTCACCGGAGCCGTTAACCGGGATCGGCAAAAAGGCTCACGCCGCGAGTCCTTTCCTTCTCACTCCCGTCCTCCTTTCTATCCTGCCATCTCACTAATTCCGTGCAGTGCTGCGAACGCTATGGGTCGCGTTAGCCAACCGGAGAAGATATAACCAGAAGATTTAAGGGCTCCCCATAGCACAAAGCCGGTGTACTTGGATCCGTGACGTCATGCTACCTTGGCCGACTGCCATAGAATTTAATAGGGACGCTCCCGAGTAAGGCGCGGTGATTTTGACGTCACCGCTTTCGTCACGCCGGGTTTGGCAATGGAAATTACCACCTCACGTGAAATATGTTGTCGTAAATTGTCCTCAAATGACGTATTATTTGTTCACCTTTGTACTTCCTGCATATGTGAAATGTCTATGCTTTGACTTCGAGCGCTAGTGGTGTGTGCTGTGGTCGCTGGTCGAAGAAACGTGTTACTCCGTTCGTCAAGAGGTAAATACGTTCAAATCTCCGACGGCTGTTCATGTAGTAAATACGTCATTTTTCGCTACATAAAAATATGGAACTTGTGTTTACTCCTAATCACTTGACACGGACCTTCCTCTTTCTTTTATATGTGACGCACTGTTTCTTTTTTTTTTTTTTTTTTCAAGAATGTAGTAAGAGAAGTCTCTTTTACGGCTCTCGTTACTGATTGGCTGACGCGAGCCCTGCAGGCTTCACCGCACTGCAGGGAATTGGTGAGACGAAGCATAGTTTCTTTATTGCTGCGTTGGCAGCCCGGCGCCGTGCGATGCCGCTAAGCTGCGCTCACCGAGGCCGACGAACGAGATGAGCTAGCTCGGCCCGGCGGCGCTGCTATTTCGAGTCAAGCCACACGTTGCCCCCGCCCCCTTCTTTATACATGTTTTTTTTTTTCCTTTTTTTTTTTTTTGTCCTCGTATATGCGTGCCCAGAGCCGATTTTCACCGCCGAGCTCTCGTAAAGATCTGTTAGGCTGTGGGGCGCATAGCGAGTAGAGTATATGTACTACAGTGTTTTGGGCCTTACACCCTTCGCAAATTCTCTCTCCGCCTTGATCCGTCACCGTGGAGAGATACTATTTCGATATGGGAATTTGGGAGTGACGTCGTGTATGCTTGTGTAGACGACCTAAAAAAATGCACGAGGAATTGGTCGCGTACGAAGTTGTAAGCAAAGCTCAGTTCGATGTTATAGTTCGAAGATCTTGTCTTTGTGGGAATGTGCTCCTGCAAGAGTAAGAACAAAACGATAACGAGAACGAAACGAGAACTAATGAGTTGGGTGAGCGGGCTTTAGCTGGTGCACACATTCTTTTGCCAGGTCATAAGGCAACAACGCATATAATTAAGCAATGTTGCTCAAGCAGGCTACACAGTCAATACATGCCTTTGTAAGTACGCATATTTTAATTTGAACACGCTCCAGTACCAAATTAATGAGCGAATATTTTGTATAGAAAGCTCGTTTAATAACGTCATCATAGAATCTGAGTTAGTCGCCAAAATAGCTCGAGTGCAACTGTCCTAATTTTCGCCGTTTTAGTACGCGACGCGGACTATACGTAATACAATATGCAACGGATCCTCTAGCACATTCCTTTTCATTCCTGTTCATACGGTCGATTCCTTAATTTTCATTACATCGGGTGCGCCAGCGTTCGACGTCTTTATATTATGCAAGTCAGAACAGTTGGCTGGGCTAAGTTGACTTGATGAAGCCGCCGGAGAGGCAGTCATTTCGTTTAACGGCGTTTCTTGTTGCGTTATATGATCACTGCGCGTTGGTTGTTAGGTAGAGCGCTGCCTTAAGAGCAGGTTCGTGTGTGGGCGGAGGCTGTTTCAGCGGAGGAGAGTCAGATGGGAGTTGAGTGTCCTTGTTAGGCCCTGCTCACCTCATCGTGATGCTTCTTGCTTCCTAGAACTACCACAGGCGTCCCGTTCACGCGCCATTATTTGTGCGCAAAAACATCGGACAGAAGAAAACCGTGCTAAATAAACAAAGCCGGGTCGAGGTAATGCTGAAGCAGGAGAGGTGGGAGGGTGGGGGTGGAACAGAACGCTAACGCAAATGATGATTATTCGAGCAGGGCCGCCTCTATAGTATACCGTAATTAGGAAGCGGGCCGTATGCAGCTGCAAATGAGCGCTCCTAAAACTTGCCCGAGAAGGGCCGAATCGACCGGCCGAGGCAGAGGCGAGATGAGAAGGCAGAGAGGAGTGAAAGAAGAGCAAAGGAAAAAAAAAAAAGGTCGCATAAGAGAACACGGGGTAGACTCCACGGGCAGTGGTGCTCTCATACTGTAAAGTGAACAAACACAAGCTTTATGAATGGCGCACACCAAGAGAGCTAAGCAAAAAAACACGACACACTTCATGTATGAGCTGGTATTTCATTATTTCCTTTCATTCTCTCGCACTCTCCATTTACGGTCTCATGCTGAGGGGCACGGTAGCAGCGGGGCTCTTTATACCACGAGGCTGATGTTCTTTTTTTTTTTCGTTCCATGTTTGCCGTGGTCCTTATTGGAGTTGAAAATTCCAGAGGACCCCGGCGCCGGTGCCGGGGAGCATATACGCCACGCACGCGCATAGAGCTTCGTCGTGTGTATGTGTGTGTGTGTGTGTGTTTGCCTGTTTCCTCGCCAGGCATACGCGTGCAAAGTGGCTCCGCCCTGGCGTCTGGCCCCGGACTCTCTCTTCCATTTCGTTTTATAGGCTATTGTAGTCGGTCATTAACAAGGTCCCTAAAACACGTGCACCTTGCTGAACTGTGTACCGTGCCCTCCTGGTTTCTTTCCTTCATTCTTTCCTTCTACTTTCTTTCTTTCGTTATTTCTTACCATGGGGCTCATAGTTTCTGGCTAAAACAGTGCACTGTTGTTGAGGCTGCGCGGTGACCCGTAAAATGAGCATTACTTATAGCTACTGCTGTGCGAAGTGGAAATGCAAGTAATTGAATCGAATGCGATGTCCGTAGCATAGACTTTGCTCGCATAGACGTAGCTCGCTTCGTCCATGATATAAAACGACTCAAAAGCAGTGCTTTCCGAACCGTTCCCGAACCAGTATGACTTCGATTCTATGCTTACCCCGCAATATCTGTTTTGGGTCAGGCCGAAATTCTTAGATATCTTGGTACAAAGTTCAGTAGAAAACACGGCCGCTGACGTTTTTTACTTAATGTAGTGGAAACTACTTGCCAAATTAATGCTCTTGCAACACTGTCTCTCAACACGCATATCGGGCTCGGGCATTCAGTAGCGAGTCAGAATTAGCGCTACGTTTATGCGCACGCTGCTTCAGGGTGCTTCGTAGCCTTCGGAGCACAGCACGGTTTTAGCGATACAATGCGTATGTGTCGTCTTCCTCGCCCCGGCTCCTCCTGCTGTCTCTCTCTCTCTCTTTCATTTGGTTTCGTTCTCGTTACTTGTTTTTGGTTTCATCGCCATGGCTGAACGGTTGCACGAAAGCGTAGACTAAGGTGTTTCGGCGCGGGAAAAAGTGTAAAAGTGAGATGAGAGGAAGGGGCGCGGGGGAGTTAAAAGCTCGTAGATGCAACGATGTACATGGAATGCCGGTTCTTTCCGTGTGCGTTGATGCAGGTCTGTGACACATGGTGCGTGTTGGCAAGCCTTTCTCCTTCTTTCTATTTCTCTTTCACTTCTTTTTTTGTTTTAGGCCGGTCTTTATAGTGTTGGTTACATATGCTCGTTGCTGCTCAGCTTCCTGTGTTCCGCTGAGCTCCGGAGCACATCTCGTGCGTGTGGCTTCTACGTCAGCGTCTGTGTGATGTTGTGTCGACGTTGTGCCTATGTGTGCGACATTGACACAGTTTTTGACAAACGCTATCTAACAGCACCCCATATTGCGGGCGGTACAGCCAACCGTAGATATCCTCCTGCTAACCTTCCTGTCTTTACATTCTCTCACGTTCTCCAAGTCAGTTCCAAGCTATCGCGAAAAGGATTACAGTGACAGCATCTTCTTTTGTCTTCCATGTACTACCTCCTCCCCCCCCTTCTGTATTTCAGCCCCTTATAGAGGCCCCCTGAGTCTCGTGAGAAAGAAGGCGGTCTCTTCTGTGTCTGATGCCCCCGTCGTTACTTACACTCGTCTCCATCTTCTCCGCCTTTTCGTCTTCTGTTCTGTGCGTCTGGGTGTTTTCACGTTTAATTATTCTCTGAATTCAGCGCGCGGGTTTGTTTGTTCTTTCACCAGTCGTATACAAGGTTTTATCTGCTCACGCAGCCGCCTCTCCCATTTTCCCTCTACCCTCCGTTTCCTCCTCTCGTTATGTCTTAGAGTGCTTCCATTTCATCCGAACACCGCATCGTTCTCGTGTTACGGAGCTGCACGAGTGTTTTTAGGGGAGTGTCTTTTATGACCCACCGTTTCGGTCGTCTGTTCCGTCGTGCCGCGCCTTCTGCAGTGGAGAACAACGGCGCATGCGCGTGCGTATATCGCTCGCAACGCTTGCACTTACTATACAGCTACGAAAGAAAACACGCGCGTTCACATAGACCCAAACGCATACCCACGGTACACACACATTAAACAGAGGGAGAGACAGACAGACGACCTGCACAGACAGCGTTTCAGACAACGAGTTGCGTGTCCCCTAGCGGCCCCCCTATTACATACTGCTGACGATCTTCTTTGGCGTCGTAAATAACGCGCGTTTCTCTGGTGGCCTCGCTTCTCTTCTACGCCTCTCTGCGGGCGGTTGGCTGCGGCACCCAAGTCTGGCTCTTTCGACTACACCTTGTTTGCCCAGCTCCCTCCTTTTATCTCTCGCGTTTTGTCGTTTTTTCTCGTTCCACTTCTCGCTGTCACTGTCTCACATTCGCGGATCTCTCTCTCTTTCTAACTCTCTCTCTCTCTACACCTTTATTGCGACCCGATCGCTTTTTGGGGTGCCGGGTGGGGTTCCTTTTGTTCCCGGGGCGGGTGTTCAGGCCCTACTCTAAAACGCTTTTGTGCTGATGTTCTTTCTCTCTTTTTTTCTCCCTTTGTGATGTGCTCTCGTCTTCCGCCCAATCTCCCCCGCACACTATTGTTTCATGGAGGATGCCCCGTGCTCTAGCTGCCCGGTATTTATAGCCCCTGCTCTCTCTCCCTCCCATTCCATCCTTCGCTTCCTCCATGCCTCCTATCTCAGGTGCCTCAACTACGTCCTTTCTCCCTTTAGTCTAGTTCGTCTCCTTGCACTGTTTATGTACACTGTACTGCCGCCGCCGCCGCCGCTGCCGCCTCGCTTTGGTTGTTCGTCATGGGGGGTCATATGCTGTAGCGAGAGCTGTGGGCGCAAGTATGGACGCTCCCCCCCCCCCCCCCCCCCCCCCCCGCGCGCATAGCACCCTCTTATGAGACATACGCATCAATGAAAACTTTAAGGTCACCAGCTGCGTGGACTCGACATATTTATTATGTCTACTTCACCCGAACCGACGCTCGGCTTAGAACTTTCTCGTCGTGAGCACAGATCAGTCGCCCGCTTCGGGCCTCCTTTTAGACGTCGCTGTATATACGTGCCATTTGCGAGCCGTGTCCCGGATGGAAGAAGCGCGGAGTTCACTCGTTCTGTTTCCTTCCAAACCTACTGGTGGCTGCTCAAAAGAAACAAGATGGAAGTGTGCCTTTCTCTACGTTTTCCAAGTGTTCGGTATGCAATTGGCATTTCAACGCGAGCCTTTTGAAAACGCAGAAGTTCGGCATGGTTCTTGATCCGTCAACGCAGGTCACGCAAAGTTTGTGCGCGGCTTCACGCATGTGTGTATACGTGCGAAATTCGGGCTATCATGGAAGGCTAGAAACGTTAGTCTTGCTGATCGCCTGGCAGGCTACTCCATGTGCTGTTCGATAATTACGTTATACGCAGTGATCACAGCAACACACAAACAGCGCATACACTCACAGGCGCGCGCATACGCACTGAAGCTATTCATACGTGCAACGTTCGTGTGATCACTGCATCGACACGAAACAAATGAGCACAGCAACGCAGCAAGCATCACTTTTGCACTTAGGACAGTTGCAGGTAGCGCAAGTCCACCAAATGAGGTAATGAGAGGAAGAAGATTAAAGCCGGGTTTCTCTGCTGCCTGAGACGAACTGGCACAGTGAGTTATCAGGCATGCCGTAGTGGGAGGCTCCGGGTTCATTTTGACCAACCGTGGGTTTCTTTAACGTGCACCCCGGAACGGTATGAACGAGCGTTTTTGCATTCCGCCCCCATCGAAATGTGGCCGGCGTGGCTGGGATCGAACCCGTGACGTCAGGCTCAGTAGATAAATGCCATATAGCCACTTAGCTACCGCGGCGGGTAGACGGCACATTCTACTCGATTAATCGAAGCTCGCGAGATGTGACCTTCACGTCGCTCTATGCTGCACAGTATACTATGGCGCGTGCCATAGACATGGCCTCGTGCTTCGCGCGTCCGCGACTGCGACATCGTGGTCGTCGTCACCCGAGGTGTTCGCGTCCGCATCCCGTTTCTTTGTCCGGGGCCTCCCGCCGCCGACGCCACCCATCCGCAGCTGCAAGGCAGGACACGTGAGATGCTCGGGGCGTCATCTTTACGACGACCGGCGTGAGCGCAGCCGCCGACGACAGACAGGGACGGTCGGTTGGCATGTCTCGCTCCTCTGTCGGCTCGTCTCCCGCGCAATAGGTGACTGCGGCTGCGAAACGCGGACGGACCGGCCGTCGGATCATTTGCACCTTTTGCGACCGTGGTCTGTCGATGTTCACGTATTCGGGACGGTGGTGACGACGACGATGATGATGATGGTGGTGCTATAGTGGCACATGGCGCTAAGCTCATTCCTTAAAACCTTTGTGGATTATTTAATATTTAAATATGGGTACCTTTATGCACTTAGCTACGCATTATTCAAAGCGGAAAGTTCCTTCATTGCATTTTTGTTTCTTTCCGCCACCAAGCCTTTCTTGCCGTTTCTCACTAGGGAAGAAAATTCTCGGGCCGCTATTAGAAACAATGGCGTCACCCTTTATTGTTGCAAAAGCAGCGCCTTTGTGGTTGCATGACCGTCGTCTGATCTCCACCTCAACCTTTAATGGAAACTTGCCTGGCTAGTGCAAACAGATTCTGTATGTTTGGAGTAGTAGTAAGTATTGTTGAAATAGCCAGAAATTAATAAACACGAAAGGCCGTGGTATAGTGTTGCTTAACATATCTGTAGGCAATTTAATGTCCCACGGTCGGAGCAATAAAGACACGATAAGTAGTGGCAAAGAAGCACAAACTTACAAACAACAACAACGAAAACGATCCCAAACACCACAATAAATAAATAAATAAATAAATAAATAAATAAATAAATAAATAAATAAATAAATAAATAAATAAATAAATAAATAAATAAATAAATAAATCACACGCTCAATCAGTCACTCAATTGCCGCTCCAAGGAACAGCCCTAAGGTCCGAACGCTGGCGCGCGCCATGCACTAACAAGAAATAATAATAAACGCAACGAAGGAGCTCATAGCTCGGAGTTGCGCAAGGGAGCACCATCGATCAGCACGAAGATACCGTTTCGATACATCGTAGCGTTGGTCCCCTGCAGTTGACGCAGCAAGCGCGTCTCTCGTCGCTTCGGCACTTGTGTGTAGAGGGGAACGACGCCGGTCCCTCCGCTGCGCGGGTCGCGCACAGCCAGCCTCTCTCGGGCGACCGACCGACCGGGCGGCTGCGCCCGCTCGGCGCGGCGCCGCTCGTCAACCCGCTCGGTTTCCCTCGGCGGGCGCTGCTTTGAAAGCAAAATGCGTGTAATGATTCTCTTTCGTCCCCGAGAAGTCCTGTTCGTTGACTTCGCGCCGCCGCCGCCGCCGCCAGCAGCAGCAGCGGGGGGAAATGGAAGAAGCCGGCGGCTGCGTCGTCGGCACACGCGGCTTCTACTGCGTTCCTGCGCACAACGTCTCTGTCCTGCTGCCGTGGCGGGAAGGGGCGTATATACCTTCTTTTCTTTTCTCTTCGCGTTCTTCTTCTCTTCGTCCGCGCAGTCTCTTCTTTCTTTCTCTCTCTCGCTCTGTTGGGTGCGAGCCGCCCGGTTGTCGTCGTGTAGCGTTTCGCGTGTCCCCGCGCGCTCGGCGACGACAGCGGCCGTGAGAACAGTTCGGACCGTCTCTGGTCGCCGTCGTCCTTTTGTGTGGCCTCCTCGGCAGGGCAGGGCAGGGAGGCGGCACGCTGCTTTTAAGTCGAGGTTGCCGTGAATTTTTTTTTTTTTTCGACAGCTGAAACGACCGAGAAAAAGATGTTTGAGAAGTTGACGGAGGTCTTCGAAGGAGGCGAATGTTCGTTGTGCCTGAAAAGTAGATTTCCGAAATGAAAAAAAAAAAAAAAAGGATAAAGGACGAGGGGTGGCTTTGTGAGTGAATGAAGCAGCGATCGTTCTTTCAAGAAACTGTGCAAGTTTGACGTACGTTGTTGCAAGAAAAAGAAACCAAATAAACCACAATTAAAGCGCGCAACAGCGCGTGAGCATTCGTGTAAAATGGCGCACATGGCGAAAGCAGCATTTCAAATTATATTTTATACGTCGTTGCTGTATACCTATAATATACGGTATGATTATGAGCATTGGCGCTGCGTGGTTGTGGCTATGCAGAAAGGCACGTCCGCCGTAGATGGAAGAGGTGAGAAGTCTTGAAGGTCTATATAGTTTGGTCGGGGAGTGATAACCCTTCGGTGATGTGGTCAGCTTTCGATGTCTACGCGATCGAAGCGTAGTTGCTGCGTGTTTTGCTGCCGCGACCCGGAGCACCGACGTCGTGCCTTGTAACTTCACAGCTAGTAATTTTACTCGCCTGAGGATGCTTGCGATTTTCCAAAATTGATTAAGTGATAAATTGGGGTGTCGCTTCACATAACTCCGCATATCCGTTTTATCTTTGTCTTGGATGTTTTGCGCTCTGTTTATACGTTCATATGTTTCATACGAAGTGGTTTAGTGTCCATGACATCCTTCTGCTGAACACGTGGTAGCCGGTTCAGTCATCGGCCCGGCTCGGCGTAACTGAAAGAATCCGGATTTGTGATACTTTGGTGCATGTTATAGAACCTCAAATTCAACTCAAAGCCGCTCTTATATGGTGTCTCATGTGAAGCCGTCACCTTCGCCCTCAAATTGCCGGTGTGAAGCCTTGATGTTGGTGTAAGCTTGCAGCAGGTAATGTGCTAATGCATCAACATGTGTTGCCGATATAGTACTGAAGGTAGATTTTGAATGGCTGTCTTAATCAGTCAGTCATTATGTGTAAATTTGAACCGTGCTTATATCTCTTCTTATCTGGACCGTCCCTTCTGCTGACTAGAGAGAGAGAGAGAGAAATCTCTTTATTTTAAAAGCAGAATGTTTAGACAGCGTATTTTCGCCATGATGCTACTCTACTCGTTAATGCGCCGCGTACAATGCTTGCTCTACGATATACATTATGTGGCAGACTAACGCTAAACATAAGGCGAAAGGCAAAAAAACTCTATCGTTTGTGGTTACAAACAATGTAGAACAAAGGGAGTGACAGAGTGAAGAGGAGAAAGAAAGAAAGACTAGATCAATCTAACGGCGAACCGCTCGAAATGTGTCCTTGGATTAAAAGGGTTGAAGAAGCTTGAACTCTGCAAGCTTTTACCGAAAGCAACTCATTATACGTGGCGGCAGGTGAGCTCACGCGCCGTCGTGGCGTGGGCAAGCTAACCACACAGTAACCGTACCTGAGCGTGCCGGTCGCGCACGGGTTCGGCCGAGGCGCACAATAAGGCGAAGCTCGACAAAGCGATGGAGAGAACAACACAACAAGAGAAACCCATTGTTCTAAAGGGCTGCACACACACACACACACACGCACACCCCTTTGCGTGCATTTCGCCTCTGGCACGAGCGGTTCGGGTTAATTGTTCGCGTGTCGTTCGGGTCGCTGCCTTGCCCGCGTTGCGTGCAAGGCGCTAATGCAATCGCTCTCGTGGAAGACGCGAAGGGCGATTGGAGAGAGCGAAACGGGGAAAGGGAACGCCGGAAGCTGATTGAGCGCAGCGGCTGCTGCTGCTTCTGCTATCGCAGCTGGCTGGCATGCACCGACTTGGCGTGCTAGCTTCGGCGGCTCGCCAATTGCCAGATTCGTACGCCCATATACGCTACCCCGTCCCCTATTAGGACACACTACATGTGTGTGCGCTACAAACACGACCGCTACATTCCGCGCGCAATCAGCGCGCAGTCGGAGCACGCTGATGGAGAAAGCGTCGTTTTAAGAGGGAGGCTGCAGCCGCCAGCCCCGCGTCTAGTTCGGTGCAGCACATTACGTACTCTCTAAGGTGACGGCCAGGAGGCCAGGTTTTTTGACGTTCGTCTCTAACGAGATGCAGTCTTCAGCGCGAACCTCGTAGCTCTGTAGCTTCATATTTCATATACGCGACATACGTATACACCTTCACACGAGCTACGAATTAAAAGTGCAGCGTTTGTCAACTGAGGTAGCTGATTTGATTTAGTTAAAATTGGGCGCCAATATATAGTGTCCCCAGTTGTTCTTGTGCCCCCGCACCGATAAAGGAAAGAAGGGCCCTCACTCTTCCTAACTTCGTACGCGGTGCACGCTATTAGGGCGGGCGCTCGCACGCAGATCGCCATGGGGCCGCTCCTGCATACACGCGTGCTTCGCTTGGCCCTGGGTGCGTGCACGACGCGTTTGCTTCTTCGCTCAACGCGCGCCGAGAACGCGAGAACCGACCTCGTTCCTGCGCCGGCCGCCGGTGTAAACGTGCGCCTGCCGTGTGGCGCTCGCGCGGTTGCCTAACTTGCTTGGCGTGACCGACCGTCGAGTTTATATACGCGAAGGCGCCGCCGCTAAGCGCGCGCACGAGAGGATGATCGAGGTCGTCGGTGCTTACATTTGCTTACTCACTCGATCGCCGCGGCGCCACGTTATCGTTCTGTCAACACAAGAGCCGCGCGCGCACAGCGCGGCCATGTTTGCTCGATTTACTCGTTTGTTTGGGACACCTCCCCCCACAAACCTCCGCAGTGATCGCGCAAACAGGAGCGCTCGGACGCGCGACTTTTATCGCCCGAATCTCGTATCGCTCAATTACGCGAGAGTTGTGTCTCGGAACGCGAGTAATCCGTGTGCTCCGTTCGGACGGCTCGGTTGTTGTGGGGAGAGAGAGAGGCGGAGCGCGAAGGGTAAGTGAAGTAGTGATGGTGAAGGGGAGGCTCGGAACGAGGCGGTGTGCGGTGCTTGATTAATGCAAAAGTTTTCGCGCACTTTTATTATATTGTCTTCTTTTTCTCTATTCCCCCATATTGTTTTTGTTTCACTCGCTCTTCTTCGCGATCTCTCGCTAGCGGTTCCAATTAGCGCGCAACAGAAGAAGGAGCAAATAAATACAGATAACTGATCGCCGGTTAACGCGTGACAAAGCGACGAAGACCGGCGTGAAAATTAATTCGATCTTCCTTACTTTAGATTGCTGCCTGCTGCGTTTGACAGCGTCGATTATGTGGCGCACTAATGAATACGCGCTTATTTTTATTTATTTTTCCGAGTTCAATGAAATATATTTTGTTTGCCATGTATTTGTCAACTCGCCCTGCAGTGTATGCAGCCCTCAGAGTAATTTTTTCCGCAGTGGTAAACACAAAACGAACGCATTCAACTAAATTACTACCTATTGCCCTGAAAAATAATAATAAAAGTAACAGGCACTGCACACTTCTTCGTAAGCCATATATATGTATACGTATACGGAGCGCTGAATGAAGTAACCTGAATAAAACATGTGTCCTCTTATGTAAACTATTAGAAGTGCGTGTGATCTTTACACGGATTAGATGATTCCGTTGATTGCTCGGGGTTAACTTTGAGCTATACTGAGGGCACCATGCGGAGGTCTACGGACTACAATTGATCCCAGGGAGAAAGTGTTTTAACGAACGTTTATTCCTAAATGTACGAGTGTTTTTACCTACCGCTGACATCATAGTGAAGCCGCCGGGCGTTTCGATCACATGACCTTGTGACCAGCAGGACGCCACAGAAGCTGTGCAGGGCGCGCATGCGTAACCCGTTTCTCACGGATAGATCCGCGAAGTCTCCGTACGGCCGTACCTAATGTGCAGGTGTCATCAGACGAACTATTCGTGCAATCGGCAGGCGCGAAATGGCACACAGCAGGATCGAGCTCGAAGGGGACGCGTAATAATTGACCCATATAGAGCGATGACATGATACAGCTTCACGCCTTTCAACGGTGTTGCGCGCGCCGCTCGTCGGTCGGCAAGGACCCCTTGTCCCTCAGTCGACACCGTTCTCGAGCATGCCAGGAGCTTCGTTGTGACGAATGTCGCGGCGCCTGTATAAACAATGGTCTTCGAGACAACAATGACGCGGAAGCTGGCATTCGAAGGTGGACTCTCGCTCTGTCAGCCAAGGCGTCACCGTATATGACGTCTGGGCGCCAACGGAGCAGGCATGACAAAGAGAGGGGCGGCTTTAGAACAATGGGGGCCTCGTATGCGACAAGCGCCAGCTCCGAGGAAAGCCTGCAATGAAAAACTCGCTCTTACAGAGCGGCACCGCGAGGAAAAAAATATATATCTAGATACGTATATGTATATAGGCATAATAAATTGCCCGACAGGGGACTGCGGAAGTAATTGGAATAAGTAATGAGCTTGTGTTTTCTAAGAGCACTTAAAATGTCGTGCGCTGAAAGGTCGGTTCGCGCAGCGGTTAATAGAAATTAGGAGACCGGCATGCAGGCTTGGTTCTGTTGGGAACAACTAAAGCGCCAACCGCATGGAACGCATTTCCAACGTATTTTTTGACGTGGCGCGTCGCCCGACGTCCACTTCACACAAGCACACCGTGGGATGCAGCCGCGCTGTTTCCTGAATGCGCGCCGCTGTAAATCAGCTGTATACAGCAGACAACCGCACAGAACACATTTTTGGTTGGTTTTATGCCGCGCGGTCATCGCGTACCGGCGAGTGAGCGCGCGGACGCCAGACGACGCCATACGCCGGAAGTACGCAGGAAATACGCTTCATGTGGTTGCCGCTTAGAAGAGGTACAGGTTAGTTTGCAGTAAATGGCATTCGACTCATGTCATTCGTTTGTGATGTTATAAAGCGTAAATATCAGCAAAAAGTAAGCGAAATATACTTATGAAAATTTCCATAGCATAACGCGGCGTCGTCAAGCCGGCATGTAGTCATTCATATACGTAAATGTGCGGCACGCAGCCCCTATATTACATATCCGAGTCTTAAATTACACTAACTCCCGCCGCAATAGCGTATGGTCTAATGTTGGGCACGAAGTCTCGTGTTCGAATTAGACAAAATTGGCGCGCCCTTGCGCCTGAGTATGACGTGGTCTGATTTTGCTTCGCATTTAAAACACGCATTTAAACACAAGAAATGCTTCGCCTTTAAAACACCACGAACATTCTTTTTTCTTGAATCCTATACATTTAGTCTACATTACAGCGAACTTCGAAGCCTCAAGGACACGGTCGTGCGCATTTCACCTTATATAGGCCGATGGTGTAAAACCCTATATAGCTTGTGCCACGTACGAACGGCAGTATAATATAATAACCGAACAGAGAAACTACAACGCGACCTACTTTTGATCTGCAATGCAAATTTTAAAGGATGCAATTTTCGCATTGGTACAAGTACCAGGAAAGTTCAGGCAGCTTGCAAGGTTTGTTAACTTTCCGAGCTGAGACAATGAGGCGGCAGCAATCTCCGACGCAATCGCGAGTCCTTTCCTCCCCCCCCCCCCCCTTTCCCCCACCCCTTTTTTTGTGCCTTTTAATCTACGAGGGTGCCGAAAACAAGCGCGCATTTTTATTCGTTTTCTAACATGATGCCGACGCTCGCAGTAAACAGAGAGCTCTTGTTGATCGAGCCGGAAATGCAACAGCACTTGACGTTATACAAGCGTCGTCGACGAGGCGTTGTTTGCGGAACCTGCAGGTGATATAGCGAGCAAAAACGAAAGGCCCTTCCGGTCTGTGCACAACCATAGTTTCTCTTTCTCTCTGTCTCTACCCGTTTTCTCTTTACCTTGGGGCTGCCTACCAGCTGATTGATTCGGCCCGTGCTGCTTCCGAATGTTTTAAGCGTTGTTGTCGACGTCATTCCCTTTCTTTCGTTTTCTTTTGTTTTTCTTTTGCTGCTGCAAACTCGCTTTCTCCGCAGCTGTCGTCAGCCCTAACGACGGGATTAGCATACTCCGGGCGATTATTGCCTTCGATTCACACTTCTCCCCGACGTCCAGACTGATTGAAGTATAAAGGAAGAAAGATCCGCAGGGCCGGCGCGGTCGCCTTGCGCTGGCCGCCGTTAAGAGGATCAGCGATTGTGTGCGCCAGGAGAGGAACGTAAGAAGAAATAGACAAAAAGAAAAGAACAAAGCAAAGGAGAGCCCCATAACCTTGGTTGTATATCACGCTCCGCTCCTTTGTGTCCTTATATACTATACCTCTGCTATATCGTTGAGTAATTTGTTGCCGCGATCAATCACGCCTTTGTTCGTGTCTAATCGTGACACTCTTAACCGGCGTAGGAGAGAAAAGGCAAGACGAGAGAGAAAGGGGGGAGGGGGGGGGGGGGCTTTGCGACTTTCATCGCAGTGTCCGTAACTCATTCGAGGAGATCGGTCCATTGTCCTTGGCGGGGGTAAACGCGCGCTGTGGAGGCGTTGATCGGCGTGGGTTTGGTCTCTCAAATTGGCGAAGACTGCGGGAGAGTTGCGTAGAAGGGTAGCGTGCACGCCACGGCTCCCGCTAAAGCGCGGGATTGATCATTCGCGCTGGCAACAGATAGCTAGATTGGCGCGAGTTTGTTTTTGCAAGGTGGCGTTATTAATTAGACGTGCCTATAGTCGTATACGTGCCATGTTGTCTGAGGAAACTTGCGAAATTTGCCCGCCGCGTGGTTTCGCATGATATTGTATTAATTAAACCGTATTAGCAAGGATGTCGCGTTTATCAGCTGGAGGCACAGCTGCTGCTGCGTTTCTGACCGTGCCATCCCCCCCCCCCCCCCCCCCCCCTTCCCCTCCTCCCCAGTATCCAATCATCTTCGTGTCATGTACATTTAGTTTGTTGAGGTGAATTCAAAGAAGCTAACCTTTCACAATCGTCAACACTGTTGCACAAGGCCCTGGTTTTTTTTTTTTTTTTTTTCACATCACTTGACACATCTGTCAGCAGCAGCGCTAGTTGGTCAAAATAAATGAGTAAATTAAGGCATGTACTGTTTATTATACTTTCAATCTGAGTGGCTGTGGCGTTCTCCAGCACACCACGAGCTCGTGAGTTCTATTCCCGGCTGCAACGGCCGCATTCCAATGGGGGTGAAAGGAAAGCGTTCGTGCACTTAGATTTAGGTGCCCGTTAAAGAAGCTCTGGGTGGTCAGACCTAATTCGGACTCCGGAGGCCTGCACTGCAGCCTCGATCCTTATAACACAATATGCGGTTTCTGGACGTCAAACCCCATAATTAGATATTATACTTTCAATGCCTGTTGGCGAGCGTTGGAGCCAAGCTTGCTCTACAAGTGTTGATTTCGAGAGAGTGTAGTCGCTTTCCGCACCCTTCTTCGTATACAGCGACAGGTTTCACCCGGAAGGCCGAGCTGCGATGAATTCAGCGGGCTGGCTCCACTGTCCTCGTAGCATATATATATCCATTATTGGGTCAAGTTGGTCTCATTTATCTTGCGAACATCCATTTGCATTACAGCCAACACCTAGGTGGTCCTTTCGCGTTTGCTTTGAATTGTCTCGAGCAAGAACGGCGGCCCTAATCGTACATGCATAAAGAGGGAAGTTAATCGTCATTCCGCGGGACTTGCATATTCGGCCTGTCGTCCACCGCTTCTCGTTTATGCAAATGCTGAACACTATAGACTTCACTTCCGCTCTCGGCGGCCGCATTACGAATTGCAGGGACTGCGCGAAGAAACGCTCGCGTTCTTGGATTTTTTGGCACGCGTTAGGGAATACCGTATTTTCAATGTTATTCCTGGCCACTGCACAACGCGTCGTCCCCGTAGCCGTCGGCCGCGGCTCTATGACGTAAAATTCCATGAACTCGTTCGCGCTATGATTGTCGCTGACATTTAGTCCGCCTTCGCTTGGCCCTTAATGACAATTTATGAAACGCCCAGCGATGTCGCTGTAAAGGTGTGTCTCTTCAGCACGTTCTCGAACGCTCGCCGCACGAGGAGGCTTCGTAATAACGCACCAACAACGATCTTGCGAAGGCGCCTGAAGTGCGTACGTGCGTGTGCCAAGCAAGAGAGCTGCAGGTTCTTCAAGGGGTCGTCGTAACTCTGCTCGGCAAAGGGAGCAAATCGTGGCGTGGCGCGCGGTGCCTTCGCGAGCCCCGTCTTCTTCGGTGGATGTTCTTCGAACGGACGGCTACGCGCGGTCGAACGAACGAGGCTCTCGCACCGAAAGCAGCACGGGTCTAAAAAGAAAGAAAGAACGAAAGAGCAAGGAGCGAGTAACAGTAAAGTGAAAACAAAGCAGCACTAGGTGAAAACAAGGCAGCATTCCCGATCCGGTCCACTTGACGTTGCCGGCCTGCCATTCCCGGGGTCTGACAGCTGCGGCTACGCCCCCTGGTCCGCCCGACGACGACGAACCTTACCAGTGTTGGCAGACTGCGGCTGAGCTTCCTTCCTCGCAGCGAAGAGAACAAGAACTTTGCGCTCTTCTCTCGCGTCGACCGACGACTCGGCCACCGCCAAATTTGGCTGGCTGGGCCGGTCCCCTTTCGCTCTCGGATGCCAGCCCGAACCCCCCACCTCATCCGCCCTCTTCCGCGCCAGCCAGCCTTGCTTCTTCTCTTTTTAGTTATTTATTTTGTTATTAGGAACTGCTTGTCTGTTATCCCCGGTTCGTCCACCGGCCGGCACAGGCCGACGGGGTGTGTTGGCGTGCGTGCGGTGCGCCCATAGATTTCCGATCGCGCCGGCGGGAACTGTTCCGCAATCGTCCCCACGCCGTCGTTTTTCGCCTTCTCCGCCGCCGCGGCCGGGCAAGGTTCGTGAACCTTTTAGCGAACCCCGTTGGGCGACCCCGAGGAGGTTCCATCGCTCGCCGGAGCGCGGCCGCATATTTCGAGGTGATGTTTGCACGACCGCAGTGCCGTCATAGTTTTGCGGGGCAGAAAAGCGAGAGAGAGAGCGTCCGAGCGGAGTTCGGCTTAAATGGTGCTGATGCACGACTCCTTACTTCAGGTGCATCTGACGAAGCATTCTCACCTTTCTTCTTTTTTTCTTCTTTTGTGTGTGTGTGTGTGTGTGTTGTGTTTGTGTTTATTAACGTGATTTTTAATTCTACGGCGTGGAATTGTGCAGCAGAGGCCTTCTTGTGGCTTTGTTTTATACTTCTCCATCTGCTCCGAGCGCGTGGGGTGTTATGGAATGTTAGCGGGCAATTCATGAATTGTTCGATTGAAAACGGCGCCTATAACGCATGTGCAGATATGGAAGAGCCATAGCGTGGCCCTCGCCTTTACCTTGACTCGTTTTTGCGAAAGGCTTGCGCAGATTGCAGGGAGGGTACGCTCTACGGGGAGGGGCTATAGGAATTGTAGCGAAATTATTGCACGGATAATGATTTTAAAGAGATACTGTGGTGTATTTGTGTCTGTTTTCACGTGCTTGACAGGTCCCTCGCGTGACCAGCTGTGCGTGCATTGCGGTCGTCTTTTCATCCGGAAGTGCAATAAAATGAGGGTGATGATGATGATAAGCATAAAATTATGATTCCTCCGGGGCAGTTTGTATGCTTCAGTCCTGGTTACAACCGAAGCTCTTCATTATTGATTTAGAAATAACGTTCAAACCATGTACAGTAGTTGCGTCCTTGTTGTTTGAGACCTCTCAATGGCGCCGTCGTATTTCCCAGTACGCTTCCTGCTAGCCTTAACGTTCTGTACTGTATGTCTTCGTGCTTGAACTCAAGTAGCTTTCAAGTCGCGCGCACTAGCTTGCGGAAGCGAAAGCCGCGCGTACTAGTTAGAAGGACCAGCGTGTACTTATCGTAAAGCAAAGCTCCGCGGCTTTTACTTTACTCTCCGGATCTAGGCCAACCTGACACCGCCGCAGTAATACACTAGCGTGCAAAAAGAAAAAAAAAAAGCAAAGTCACCAGGGAGAGAGCCACGGCATACAGGTTCTTCGCCAACTCGCGTATATGCGTTATATGGCCGCGCATGCAAGGACCGAAGTCCGTTCCCGCTTTCACCGCCATTATCGTCCCGAAGAATCGCGCGACCCGTCTTCCGGCTCCTCCCACTCGGCGAGTGATTCACAGCCGTTCCAGTGCATCCACCAGCGCGCGGCAGCGCGTTTTCGCTCGCTTCTGCCAGCGGGGCCCTTTTCCGTATAACGACCGCGCGCGTATGGTATACTACAGAGCTCTTCGATTCGACTTCCCCACTCTCACCGAGTGTCGCTTGTTTTTCTTTCTCTCTTTCTTCTCGCGCGTTCTTCTTCTCCTTCCTTGCTTTGCCAAGCGCGTTCTTTTATCTCCGACTTGGAGGCGAAAACACGCCTTCCTGTCACATACACCACGCAGCTGCCTCGCAGGACGTTGGTCAGCTCGGGGAGGTGCACCTATAACGATGAACGCGCGCGCGCGCTTTGATTTGCGTGCCGCTTTATTTTCGTCCGGGAAAGGCGTACGTGGACGTTCAAGGCGTTCCTGGTGGTGTTCCTATACGCGCAGGAACGGGGCCAAACGCGCGCGCGCGTGCGCTTGGCTGGCGAAAGGCTGCAGACCGCCTTGGCATCTCGCTGATGGCGACTATACGCTGCCCCGCCGAATGTCCGCTCGCTTGGCTTCTTCGAGCCACCAGCGCCGAGTATATATAACGACCAGGCGCGTGCCTTCGATATTTACGAGCACCCCGTGGGATGACGGTTGACCGGTCGCGCAGCCAGCGCCAGCCGTGCGTGCAACCCCCTTCACTGGTTACCGCAGAGTGGGGCAAGAGCAAGCCACGCACCGCATCGGCGCAGTGATGGGGCGGACATTAGACTGTACTCCCGCGGCCAGCTCCAGGCCCACTCAGTATTTATTCATACGCCACGATGGTCGCGCGCGGCGGCGTTCGTCACGCTGACCATCGGTGAGCCGTGCTGCGTTCGGACACGGTGCGGGATCTGTAATTGCGGGGTCGCCCCGTTCGGATCGTAACGCCTCGACCCTTCTTTCACCCCTTTTACCGACGCTGCCGCCAAGCAGGCATGGCCGGCCGAGGGCTGTTTCTCTACCGTGAACTCGCGCGTGACGCGTCGCTGAATCTGAACCACCTTTACGGAACGGCGCGGTTGCGCATACGGTGCCGTCGCGCGTCAGCACTTCTGGCGGGCCGAACTACGTGAGATTTGGACACAAAGTAATAACTGCCGGTACGTTGGTAGAGAAACCCAGTGAAATGCACCGAGCTTAGAGAGGTTGAAAGTCGCCGTCTGAACTGCGGTTAATATATACTGCGGACGGCCAGCCAGAAGTCGGTAAATGCAACGGTCTTTCGAATATACCGGCAAGATACGCAATGACGCCCGCGAAATTTAGTCGGCATGTGGGTTGTCATGCCTGCCTCTGAGCCCAGGCAATGATATGCACTTAACGCTGCCCGCGAGGTAGTTATTTCCGGCTTCGCGTCTTTCATGTGGGTATATCGGCGCATTATGTTAAAGCAGGTACGTTTGTTTGCTTAAGCTGGCACCACGTGACCCGTTTAAAGATGTCTGAAAATTTTCCTGGATGCTCCAGAGAGTTCAACTGCAATCTGGCTTCTTCGCTCTCAAAATGAAGGTCGCTGTAGAAGGAAGGTCGCTATACGGTTGGCAAAGTAATTCTGAAATACTTCTCATTACTTTGTGATACAACGCAGAAGTCACCCATCTGTCCGCATTTTGTCTCCGACTCACGAGACAGCTCGATCGTAAACTCGGATGTTGTGTTGGACTCTTGTCCCACTGCGATTGTCGCTCCAGCTTTCCATGCCATACGCGTCTGAAGCAACACCTTTCTCTTCCCTCCTTGCCTCATCGAATCTATAGCTCTTTGACGTTTGTCAGTGGTGACGTGTCCGAGAGAAGTGTCACGTGACTTTTAAGGTGGTCGTTCGCCCCGCGTTACGCTGCCCTCCTTTTGGAGCTGTCAGGGACCCTCGATTGTGATCTACTGTCGTCTTCGCGGCTCTAGCCGTACGCGAGGTGAACGCACCGCTCCCAGACGGTTGCGACGACGTTCGTTCTGCCGTCTGTGCTTCTCTAGTCGCGCGGAAGGCGCCGATAAACAAAAAAAGACGAATGACTGAACTACGACGATGATGGCGACGAGCAACATTAACGCCGTCTGGTTATATAACATGAGCTTCCTGTGTTCGAGCTCGTTTTTACGAGCGTCCTCGAGCTGACGTATCTGCATAACGGCGGCGCCGCGTCTGTGCTGACCTGCCGTGCGCGAGGCCTCGTCTCGAAAGACGTATGCGCACTGCCGTCTTCAAAGTCGTATAGGATGCGTATGTAGGGCCAGCCCGCATACATGTATGACGCTGGCCCGAATTGCGCGGCACCTGTCGTCTGCTTCTGCCGATCTACCTGCTGTATAGCAGACGACATCCATCGCGCGCAACGTCCATTCGTCTGGTTCGGTTCCGCTCAGCCGATGCGAAACGTCGCACGGCCGCCAGTAAGTCAAAGTTTGCTGTGCTGCTCAACGCCTCGCCTATCACGATACCTTTGCGCATGTTCCTTTCCCTCGTACATCGCATAGCAAAGTATTTATATACCCATGTGCGTACATCTCTCTCTCTCTCTCTGTGCGCGAAAACACCTGTTGCGTGCTGCCGCAGCGGTAAATCTACAGGCCGGACGTTAACCCCATCTGCCGCTCTTTGTTTACATCGCTTTTGTCTGACCCGCCACTACGCATCCAGCAGCTGTCTCCTCGAGCCCATATATGTCAGGCCGCGTTTGCATACATAAGCTGTTCGGCGCGTTGTTAACATGCAACAGGACGGGCGACAACGTGAGACGAGCTATTCCAGAGAAGCCAGCGCAGCTCCTCTATACGTTGTTTGTAATGAATTCTCGTTGCGATCGGCCGTTGGCTCGTGTACCCAATCAGTTATCTTGCCCGCGTTCTGTTTGGCTTTTTTTTTTTTTTTTTTTTTTTTTGTCGTGGAGACGGCAATGTCAACATTTCGATGACAGCCAAGTGCAGATGATGCTCAGGTACTTAAGATTTAGGTGACGTTAAAGAAACTCAAAACTGTCACAATGGATAATTCGTCCTTTATTACTGTATTCTATACACCTCGGCGTTTCTTTCTTGGAGCGTAATGCAACAAAGTTTCAAGCCGGACGGTCTCTCACGCTCGGTGTTACACTAAGGGCGTGTCGTACGCAGCACACGGCACGTCTCGGTCACCGCTTTGCTCGGCGCAATTACGACCAGGCCACTTTGCCGAACGACGCACCCCTGCGAGAATAAAGATATATACATAACGAAAATAGAGGAACCGTTCCCCCCCCCCCCCCCCCCCTCTTTTTTTGCGTCGTCTACCCAAAGAAAACGCTATATGAACTACTCGTGCCCGCAAACCAACCCTTTCTCTCCGTTTACCCTTTCTCTCCGCTCTAGCTGCCTTTCAAAGGGAACCCGAAGCAACGATCGGAGGAGGCCCTTGCCAGCTCCTTTCCTTCTCTGGCTTTCGTCCCTTTTTTCCGCTCGCTCAATCAACCCCCTCGCCGGATTAATGGCCCGCGGAGAAGTATAAATAATCTTTTGCTCCGCCGTCTTAGGCGGCCACAAAGGCGTGCCGATAACAATGGGCCCGCGGAATAAGAGAAAGCCAAGCAAAGACGAGGAACCGGGCGAGAACCCGCTCCGCTGCGGATCGTAGAAGGCAAACAGAGCGGACGTACTTCTGCTGCTCCGAACACCGGCGCAGCAGAAGTATACTACTACGTAGCAGACGACGCCCGAGTCAGGGAAGTCGATCGACCGAGGCGTCTCAATGAAGCGAGCTCGTATTTGTGGCATCACTGCGCTGGATCCTTTATTGTAATCCCCCTGCACGAAGTAAGAGAGAGAGAGACAAGAGAAATGCGTGGTTACCCGTGGTGTTCAAACAGGGGCGTTGTCGACACACGGTTTGCAACGACACCTAGCGGGGCTCAAACAAAGTCATCCCCTATAACGTTCTTGAGCTTCGTTTTCGCCGGGTAGTTTCCGAAGCATTAGGTAAGCATTGCGTTTTGAACTGAAACGTCGATTCACGTTCGGTGTATTCTGCTGAACTGCGGGAAATGTCGAACATGCTCTGCTATTAAAATGAGCGGTTTGTCGCAACTGTCTCTTCAGTCGCCTGACTACCACAACTAGCAGGTCTTCGCATAGGATGGGGCTTCAATTCGCAACCAAATATTATCTCGTGTGACTGCGATCGCCTGCTTGTCGCTTCGTTAGCCAGCGTGCTTGGGCCGACGTGCTCGTGACAACAAATCATGAGTCTACCCTTGCTTTATCGCCTTGTCAATCAGTTGGCGGAAAACTTAGCAAATTGTTCCTGGTTGTTCGAATTTCTTCAGATCCTTTTTTTTTTCTTTTTTTGCTGTTCAAGTACGTACTATACCTGACCGATTTTGGCCGGCACGTTGAGTTAACGCCTTGCTGTTGTGTCCCGTTCGTAACTCGTTCTCGCGTTCGCTTGCTCATTTACTCACTCATCACAACACTAGCTCTCTCACTTAATGATTACCTCACTCGCTCACTCATTTCCTACTAACTCAAACTCCCTCACTGATTAGTTCACTCGCTACTCCCCCACTCAGCCTCACTCAGGTCGCTCACCTAATGACGCTCTCACTCACGCACTACTAACTCCCTCACTCTCTCAACCAGCTCACTAGAGCCATAGTCCCTTAATAGCCTTTTCTGGTCACGAAACTCCCGCCTCAGTTTGATATAGAGCCAGCGCCTGCCGCTAGGGGCGCCATAGTAAAAGAAGGGCCACCTAGCCGAGCGGCCGCCGCAGGCGGCGGCGGTATTTTTTCTGCTCAGGTAGCGTTGCGGCCAAAAGCCCAGTTTCTTTTCGATTTTCTTTACATTCTATTTTGTCGTAGCAGTTACAGTATGCAAACGTGGAAATCTGACAGTGTTTTCGAACCGAAATCAAGGCGCGTACAAAAAGTAAACAATCTCAAAGTCAGCTGGCGGCTCCGTGTGTCAGCAGACGACGCACATAGAATTCTTCTTACTGAGCAATCTGTCGTTAGTTGGCCCAACCGGCTTCGGTTAACAACTTTTAAGCGACTTTTATGCGCTGTACAAACAATAATACATTAGCGGCCTGGCGTTGCCAGTAAACGACAACCTGAGCTCAAGGTTGTGTGCTGTTACTGAATTCCGATTGCACTCGATCCGTTCAGGCG
This sequence comes from Dermacentor silvarum, assembly GCF_013339745.2. Lineage (NCBI taxonomy): Eukaryota > Metazoa > Arthropoda > Arachnida > Ixodida > Ixodidae > Dermacentor > Dermacentor silvarum. Next base: position 212,205,596 of record NC_051156.1, on the reverse strand, counting down.
ATGGTGACAGATTCTAATCACACGTAACAAAATGTTCTATGACGTCGGAATTAGTTTAGAACAGGTACATCGGCAGATCGTAGCCGTGAATGAAGCGCTTGCTTGAAGGGAAGTATTGTCATTTTCATGTACCGCAAGCTTTGCTAGTTTTCGTGCTTATTATTCCAAATGTGCGGCAAAGTTTTCAAAGGCGATTTTCGTTGTCAATATACCCTATGAAAACCCAAACCATTATGCCCGACTGACTCAGCACTGCGCTCATTCATCAATTCGCACACGCAGAGTGACGAGGATTGACGGTCCGTTGCACTCAGTGTCATACCTCCTCGGCTAACTGCGACGCATAATAGTATTTGAATCGCGAGCTTTCTTTGAAGCAAATGTAGCCGTTGTAACTCGCGAAAATTCTTATGACAAATAACATTGAATTTTTGCTTTCACTCAGCACTGCTGTAGTGTAGAGCTCAAAAACGACCTGAAAGTTGTATTGACGCAGAAAACTGACATCCTGTTGCACTAAGTTTCTAACGTCCCATTTATCACGGCTGGAAGCCTACTTTGTTTCAGGAAACAAAAAACTTCTGTGACATGGTCCTTTTGTAAGCCGCGCAGCGCTGAGGTAGCAACCTTAAGCAAATGTTAGAATTGTCAGTAGCTGTTGCTATCAGCATACAAAATCCATCGGCAAGAACTGAAACTAAGTGGCTATGCGAATAATTTGCCTTCTATAAATATCAACACACAGACAGTGCAATCATGGTTAGAGGTCATACATATATTATGGTTTGAACCAGTACAAAGTTGTTATATGTGCCTATGTTCTCACGGAGGTACTAATAGGCACCGATTTTATTTGTAATGTACAAATGAAGCAAATCTTGTAAACAGAACAGGCTACTGAGAATCGCGCGTACACACGCACGCACGCACGCACGCACGCACGCACACGCACACACACACACACACACACACACACACACACACACACACACACACACACACACACACACACACACACACACACACACACACACACACACACACACACACACACACACACACACACACACACACACACAGGCCGTCGAAAAACACAAGGAATGGCAGTAGGCCTGATGCGCGGCTTGTCCCTCGGCAACGATACGGCGTCACCGTTTATCGTGAAATCGTCCGTACGGAGATGGATGATGGATCAATAGTGCTTCGCGCACACACGCACATGCTTGGACTCGAAGCTGAAATCGTCCGTTTCTTGCCGTGGTATGGCTCGCTTCCAATTCTCGAAGTGCTCACGAACACTAGGCATGCAAAATAGCGATACCTTTTGTAGTGCCTTTGTAGCCGGAACGACCCCCCTGGCACACAACACCTGAACGGCGGCATCGTCAGGCGAACGTGCGCCACTTCAATTGTAGAATGCCAGAATTCGGATCTTGCCTAAAAATCAATCGCAAATATAAAGTTCGCGTCCAAACTTTCAGCCCACGCCGGCCGCATCTTCAGTCTCTCCGGGTTTAACACGGAGAAAGATGGCCTCTCAGCTGCGGTGGCGCCGCAGCGCGGCGGCTTCATGCGACATATCAAGCTCTCTCATAGAGTGACGGCGGAGTTTCGTGACCAGAAAAGTATTGAGGGACCATGCTAGAGCTGTCACTTATCGACTCCCTCACCCGCTCACTCACTATTCGCTCGCAGCCTCACCCGCTCGATCACTCCGTGCTCACACATTCACTACCCGCTCACCTGACCAGCTCGCTCACTCACTCACTCACTCACTCACTCACTCACTCACTCACTCACTCACTCACTCACTCACTCACTCACTCACTCACTTACTCACTCACTCCTTCCTTCCTTCCTTCCTTCCTTCCTGGGAATGCTTGCAGCCACTGCAAGCGTCCGCTCCATGGCGCGCACACGGATTCACCGGCGCTCACTGCAATGAAAACCACACACACTCCGAGGGAACCTGGGCTTGGCAGGAATCATTGTGCAAAAGGGGGGCTCTCTTCATCTGCCGCTTGCTGCGACCAGTCCTCTCCCCGTCTTACTATAACGCCGCTGTTCCCGGCCCTCCCGTCTCGGTGGCGGGCGTGCGAGAGTGCTCCACTATAGGACGGCTTCGCCCGATGGCCCATTCCAAGGACTCGGCCACTGCGTATAAGGCCCATTGTTAAAAATCCGAGGATGCCATCCGCTGAGAAGGCACCGCGCGTAATGTTCTCCTGCACCTCCTTTCTCTCTTCTGTCTCTCTTTCTACATTTCTGGTCATTTTTGTGGCTACACTGTTTCTCGGCCACGCTCAACCGCGGGGAGTGTTATTACTCTATACTGGCGATTTTCCTTGCCGGAGCAATTCTGTATCTGTTGTTGGGAACGCTCTCTCTCTCTCTCTCTCTCTCTAACTTCGTCGGCAGCCAGGGCGGAACGCGGGGCGGTCGTCCGAAAAATTGTGTTTCGACCTGTACGTCTTTTCTGGCCGCTTCCCTTACCAAGTTTAGTTCGTCATCTGGCTTTCTATATTCTTTTGGCTGTCCGCGCGCACCCTTCTTTTTTTCGGCTGTCTTTCGTTTCCGCCGTAGCCTTTCGCTTTTCCACACGGAGAAACGAGCTGCGTCATAAGCTTCCTTTTTTGGTTTTCTTTTTTTTTTTCCAACCTGATCTGTTTGCTTTCGCGCTCCTTGATGACTTCCTAATGATTTCGGCTCGCTTGTTACTTTAGCTTCTCGCGGAATGTAAAAGTGCACGTTCGGGTTGGTTTAGTTTGTCTATATCCATGAAATACCAGTGATGAACAAAGATATGCGTGTCTTTGATGGCACCGTTCGGCAGCGCCACGTCTTCTTTTTTTCTTTCTCTGTTCTAAAATTTATATTCTTCTTCTCCCCCTCTCTCTTTTCCCCTCTCCGTTTCTTTATTTGACCCTACTGGCTATGTTTCCCCTTACCATTAACAAGACCTGCTGGAGAGAAACATTGTGCTATTATTATTTCCGGCTCCTTATTTTGTTTCATTTCGATAATTATTTCATTTTATCTGTGTTTTAACCCACCTCATGCACTCGGGAACCATAAAAGCGGTATAAATCATCTAAGTCCAAGCTGTTCATCAGTCTTCGATGCTTTGAACTTATATAGGGCTAAGCACCTGAGTTCTTTCCTGTCTAATAGTTAACAAGGTTTACCTCTAATGTGTTCGCTCATGACGAGCAGTGTAATAACCCTGTGTATGTTACGTGTGTGCACCGTAAATAAATAAATAAAAAAAAACGATCCTAATGTATTTTTTTTCTTCCTCTCCTTGCAGGTAAGGATGACCTTTCATGCAGTCAGTGCATTTCCGGCGTGCTCTGAACTCTTACCATCTATCGTTGCTCAGGGGTCAAACTGGTGACGAATCTCCGTACAGGTCTGTGTCAGTCAACCACTGTCAGATATTTTGTTTTGCCTTAGTGGTGTTCTCGCATCTGTGCGAAGAGAAGAAGAGAAATAGAAAAATCGGCCGTTAGCACTTCTTGAGAGGTCGATGAGAACCCCACGCGTGTATAATTGTGTTTTTTTTTTCTTTCGTTTTTTTTACACAGTGCACATGCATTTTTTTACTTACAGCGCGTGCACATGACAAGCTTCTCCTATTTATTATTATTATTATTATTATTATTATTATTATTATTATTATTATTATTATTATTATTATTATTATTATTATTATTATTATTATTATTATGCTGTCATTTACGTGTTTTTTTAATGTAGACTTAGTATGGTTGTGTTTTTGTGGTGTGTGCGTACATATAAGGAATATTTTCAACTTAACTGTCTCTTGGCAATGCCGGCTCTGATTTAGCCTACTTTCCCATTTGTATTTAGTTATTACACAACAACAAAAACAACCTGAATACTCGGAGCCTAACATAGGCCTTTAGTTCCTATTGATTAAAGCTTATCTTACTCCTAGTAGCTGGTTAAACGCTTATCTTCTGGTTTTAGGCACTTTTCCTATATGTTTCTCTCTCTCTCTTTTTCGTAGCGGAATTAGCGTTCTCATTGTCAGCGGCTTAGAGGCTACACGTATAACTGTTGTTTTCTTGAGCCAGGAGAGGCGGTTCATAGAATATCGTTTTCACCGACTATGAAAAAGCTGCCAAAACAGAAACTTGTGCAGTTTATGCAGCTGCCAAATGCGACACAGACTGCGCCGTTCAAGCACACGCGTGCTTCTCATAGACCTTCGTGGACATTACAAGGACAGACGCCTGATTGATCGACTGGTTGATTGAAACGTCTCTCCTTAGCAACACAACAAAAATTTTACTGCCTGTACCTTTCGTCCGACTTCGCTGTAGTCTCAGACGAGGCGTGGGATGGAACGTCATTTGGTGCTCGTATAGAACTCTGAACTGTGCAATCGATACGCCGAGGCACCTCGCGTCATCCTGCCGCGGTGACGTATAGTGGCTGTGGCGTTCCGCTTCTCAGCACTGAGGTCCCTGGTTCGATTCCCAGTCGCGGTGGCCGCACTTATATGGAGACGTACAGCAAAGAGCACTCGCGTACTTAGATTCAGGTGCACGTTCAAATACCTCAGGTGGTCGAATTTTCATCCGAAGTCCCTCTCCTGTCTCTCTCTCTCTCTCCGCGACTATACCATCCCTCACAGCCCACCGTGCAGTTTTGACGCGTTAAACCCCACAATTTGATATGACTTAATTTCAGGCTAAAGTCTAGTCTTCAAAACAGCCCCCACACTTAGTTCACGCAAAGACAGTAGTACCCTATACGAACGTTGAAATCACGGTGCGCGCAATTCACCTGTTTAGTTCCGCTTGCGTGACCTCTCCGAGGCGAACAAGAATAGTTAGCGCGTGGCGGGAAAAGCCTGGGAAATACTGTCTGACGTCACTCACTACTACTCCTCCTCCCCCCTCTCTCTCGTGACCGAGACCCCTCGAAGTGCGCACCGTCGACGCTAAAAACGACACCGTAGCATCCTTATACGCCCACCGGCTCCGGCTATACTCCTCAGCGATGCCGGCGTTTGGCGGCTTCGTTATAGGAGCTATTGGCCCACGCACAGCGGCAGCTAGGCGCTGGCGTGTCGGTAAACAAGCGCCCCGAAATGTCGGAAGGCCAGCCTGATTTGCGACTTTAATCTCGACCCGCTGCCGCCGTCAACGTTGTCCCCTAGCGCTCACTGTGCGTGCGTGCGAGCGTGCCCCTTTTGCTCCTTCTCCTCCCGGTCTTGGGCGAAGCGCGGTCGCCGGGGCGCTCGTAATGAGGAAGCAGGGAGCCGGCCCTAATTCTATCCGAGGCGCTGGAGCGGCGGCGGGGACACGGCTCCTGCCGGTAAGGAAGGGTTCTTGTATACTGTAGGCGGCTGCGGAAGGAATAACGAAGCGACGCAGCTCTCTGCAAGGAACGCGCGTAGAGATTGAGTTATAGGGAAAGTCAGGAAGCGAGGGAGCAGGGTGAACTCGCACTTCTCTGCGCCTACCGAGTCTCTTCTGTTCTTTCTTCCTTTCTTCTTTGCTACCATTATTTTATTTTGTGTGTATGTGTGTGGTTCGGTGGTGTCGTCCTTTTTTCTGGCAGGCTGTGTTCAAGGGAGAAGCAAAAGGATAAAAAAAACATAAACGAGAAGAGGTACTATCGACGAAATGACTGTTTTTCTTCAGTTTGTTCTCGACCGAGCCGATAGATGCGGTAACGCACATGACGTCGAATTCACGAAGCTTTTCGATCGTAAGGATTGTTCGTACTTGGCCGACCGCATTTGCTAACGTCTTGTTCGCTTCGCTATTATCTGTCGCCATTCCTTATATAGCAACTCTGACGTACACGGATTGCTTTACGGCAGCGACTGCATTCAATATAAAAGGAAACTATAGCGGGGAGCAGACTACGCATGTGGACCTCTTACCTTGTTTATGCGTCTATCTCTTTTTCTCTCTCTTTGTGAACGTTTGAAGTCTGTGAAGTACGCTGAAGTGAGCTAGTTCGTACTACAGTTAACGTGAAGCAAATAGAGTAAATAGATTAATGTAGTCGGCGCTAGACGAATTAAACGCTGACTAGCAACCAATTTGTTATCTTGTCTAGACTTCACTTATTGAAAACGCAGGTAAAGCAAACAAAAACAAATAATCTTAATATCGCAATGGCTTGGGAAACGCGGTTTAGCACACGTACATATCGCCGACAGGGAGCTACTGACCACGCGACCAGCCGCAAGAGGGGTAAAAAAAATGCATAGGTAGAAAGATCCGTACGTAAAAAGTTACATCGCGAAAGAGCTTTTTACTGGGAGATTAGATGGCGCGTCCATTATAGAGATACGAAATCCACTAAACCAACACCACGTCCGTAGTTAGGCATCCTGAGTGTGCATGCTGCACTATCTGCCATGGCCTCGGTTCGATAGCTTGTACCTCGCTGGCAGAAGAAACTCGTTTCTCCTTTCAAGTTCCCGCCTATACGCAGCGACGCTGGGCCCAACTGTGCTACCCCTATCAAGACTGATTCTTGCAAGTTCCTATATGCATCGTCTTTTGCTTTTCATTTCTCGCGTTCGTGTCGCAGACTAGTAGCTTTTCTGGCTGAAGTGCAACGTGCTTTTAGACTTGGCCATTTTCCAACATCACGTTGCCTTAGCTGGGCTCAAAGTTTGCTCTGCTAACGAAGCAGAACAAGGACGCCGAATTTTTCGGGCCATGCCTGTACGTTGATGGCCAGCCTCGCTTTTTTTTTTTTTAGATAAGAGAAAAGGTATAGATTGGACGCTTTCAGCGGACGACATCATTCACGTATTAGCCTCGTGGGATCTCGCGCGTACACAAGCGGGTTCATCCAGATTAGTAGTCGTGCAAGTAACAAACACATGCGACTACCTCGCCCCAGTCGAGCGCTGCGTGCACTTTGGGTGGACGTAGTACATGACTAGCCTGTACTTCATCAGTGCATATCTAGCTCGTATGGGACAAGGACCGCGACGGCAGTCGGGGAGTTGAGCAGGGTTTCGAGAACAACTCGGAGATACGAAGCGGTCGCGGTGCTGATGACCTTACAGTGCTCGAGTGCTTGTGTTCTGCAGACGTGTATACCAATACGAGCACTGCACTCCGCATGAGAAGCAGAAATACGAATACATATCCGTATGACAACGAATATAGGAGGGGCGGGCGGGGGGGGGGGGGGGGGGGGGGGGACACGTCCCTTTAGAACAGCGAGTTGATAATCGCTCCATGCAGCGAAAAGTCTTCTGCTTCCTGCCACGTTTGTATAAACTTCATTTTATCTCTAGCTGCGTTGCGAAGCGGCGTTCATCGCGGAGTATAGGCGGTGGCAGCAGTAGCGATAACGTTTCTCTGCAAGACAGGTCGTCGGTACTGAGTCTCACCGTTCCTGTGCAGTGCAGCCTAAAGAAGCGTCTCGCGTCAGTGCATCCTGAAACGAGAGTCCATGTTAAAAGAAGGTAGAGCTACCCTTATTCTACACCACTTATCCTTCCGTTATCCTTCTACGCGACCAATACTGCGTACGGGAGGATCAAGAGTGGACAATGAACGAGCTCTTCTTCGCGGTTCTTGTTCGTCATTAGGGCACGTGGTCGTCGCTGGCCGCTGCACAGAATTGGTGGCAACCCGAGCAGTGGTATTCACTCCGTGCACATCTCGCGGCCACCTGCGTGCTCTAAAACCTCGCTCTGTACCTTTGGGGCGAGGCAGCAAATAGTAGCGGCAGGTCAAAAGACAAATAGCCCGATAGGACCATCGCGCTGCCGCCGTCCGCTCGAAGAGCAAAAGGGGCGAGGAAGGCGGAGGATGTTGACGTCGCTGCTGTGGAGGTTGCATCGTTGTCGTCGTTGCTGCTGCTGCTGCTGCACCCCCCTTTTAGATGTCCTCCGAGGCGGTGTAACCCCGTCCCCGTCTGCGGTTCTCTCGAACCACCGCACGTAGCGCGTCTATATAAACTACTATACTCTCCGTTCCATGCGCTGTTCCTCTCCGCATTCTCGCCTCCTTCGAAGCTCATCGAAGCGATGTTTATTCATATCTTGCCCTTGTCCGTCGTCAGTGGTCGGAGGGTCTTCTTCTTCTTCTCCCGTCCCAACGGTCGCGTCGCGCTGTTCCTGGAAAGAGATAAAGGCGTCCAGCGTAAAAGCCGCCCCCCGCGATACAAATGAACGATGCAGAAAAAATAAAAACCGTATAGCCACGCTTGCGGACAGGAATGTGGAACGTGAAAATAAAGTAACACTGAGAAGAAGGAAGAAGAAAAAGAAGAGCAAGGAAAATGCGTCGGGCGGAGACCAGAGACTGCCGAAATAATAAGAAGCGACAAGAAGAAGAAATCTTCGGTATAAGGCCCGCGCCGTGTTACTCGACGACCAGTTATATGGGGTCCTAATCTTCGTCGCGCTGGCGCTTGCCGCGTGTGTCTCTCTGTGTGTATATATATTTACACGCGCCTATCCGGCCGTCCGAACCTGCAGTGGTCGCGGCGGCGGGCCTCGCTTCTTGTTTATTTCGTTCGCTCGATAGCCGGGAGTGCATAGTGCGTCGATGAGACTGATTTTTCTCTTTCTCTCTTTCCATCTCGCCCATGCGCGCGCGTCACCAAAACGAAGAGATAGAAGAAGAGAGAGAGAGAGCGCAAGAAAAGAAAGAAAAACCCAGACGCCAACCACGGCACGCCTCTATACGGCAAATGCACGCAGGAGCGGCACGGGAAGGCCGCGTAGAGAAAAGAAAGTCCTCGCCTAAATAACCCGACAAAATTCACTCACCTCTGTGGTCAAGGGACGCGTAGCAGCAGCAGCAGCATCCGAATCGATAGCGGCACCCAATTCGTGGCACCATCTAGCTCTCTCTCTCTCTCTCGCTGTATAGATAGATAGACAGACTTTGGCGTACACGACAGAGTACAGAAGTGACCGAAAGAAAGATAACAAATATAAAAAAAGCGAAGAGTGGTGTGTTGAGTAAAAAAAAAAAAAAAGGGGGGGGGGTCGCGAGGAGGGAGGGGTCGGAGACGACACGGAGCAAAAATGTTTCGCGCGACATTTGGCGTTCATCTTTTATTATCAGGTCCCCCCCACCTATTTTTTTTTCTTCGTTCATTCTGCTATATCCACGACGATCGGCTTGCCTCGGCAAGCGCGAGTTTTTTTTTCGTCATATTTGCGGGGCCTGTTCTCTTGGTCTTTACTCGTCCTTTCTTTCTGTCTTCGTTGCATCTCTTTCTATTCAGCGGAGTGCCTCGTCGTCGCACGCATCTCTTTTGAACGCCAGCGGAGAAAACGTTTCTTCCCCGGCGCGCGTGGAGATATGTATTCAGTGGACCGGGCCAAACGAAGAGGAGTTTGGGCCTCGTCGTCCCTTTGGTTGTCGCGTTCTCCTCGCGCCGCTCCGCGTAGAGAGATAGGTTTTGACAGCTGGCGATAAATAATGGGGCGAATGAATAGATAAACGCGCGCCGAATACGATGGAAAAAAAAAAGAGGAAAAGAAAATTGTGTATGCCCCCGGAGATGGAAGAAGAATTCGTGTTTCTTTTCCGGTCTTCGAAAACCGAGCCAACGAATGTGGCAAGAAAAAAAAAAGACAGTTGAAATAGAGAATCAAATAAGACGTGGGGGCATGTGTGTGTATATATACAGTAGACGTGTATATAGTACATCTACGCGCGAGCCCGCGCGCGTGCGTGCGAGCGGGCGGGCGGGCGACTTGCGGCCACGATTTATGGAGGCTCGCGATTCGCGTCATCGCGGATTGATAATCCAGCGCAGTCCAACATTGGAGCGTTCCTTTTACTGTCTTTCTCTCTTTACGTACGTTTGTTCTCTTTTCCACTCTCCATTGCCTTTTGTGTGCATATCGTGCGAAGCTTGACAGCGCGCGTATTCAGAGTCGCGCCGGCGGGCGTTTGACGTTAACGCTCCGCCGTTTTTGTTCCGTATATAGCGTACCTGCCAGGCGCACTCGTGTATTCACTCACATTGTCTATATGGAATATGTATGTGTGAACAGGGAGGGAAGTAGACGGCACATGCTGTGTTTCGATTCCAAGTAATGCGGAACTAGAATGGAAGTTACGTACGGCTCGCTTCAGCCAAAAACCACGAACGCGATCGTGTGAGTGTTCGTGTTCCTACGCCGTGTTGTTGCTCGCTCGCTCGCCCGCCCGCCCGCTCGCTCACTCACTCACTCACTCACTCACTCACTCACTCACTCACTCACTCACTCACTCACTCACTCACTCACTCACTCACTCACTCACTCACTCACTCACTCACTCACTCACTCACTCACTCCATTTATGGCTCCACAACTTACTCGACTACTCGCTCACTCACACAATTAGTCACTCCTTCACTCATTCCTCCATTCGCTCAGTACCACCCTCGCTCACTCATTGATACACCTATATAGCTCACCACACGGCCACGGCCCACGCTATCCTTTTGTGCTTGCACATCGCCGCCGACCTATCCATAGGTTTTCCTTTCGCAATCGCCATCGCTTGCTCTTCCACTCACCGCAGCTATCTATTGTGGAGATTCATCCAAAGAATAGAATGGCCCTCGTCTCCTGGGTGCGACGCGGCGCTCTACACCCAGAAACACCTCGCACTCGGCCGAGAGGCCACTTACAACATTGCGAGAACAATCCGTACTTTCCGACACACCGCGGGAACGCGTACGTACGCAATGGGGAACCGCTACCGACCACGCACTGGACGCGTTGCATTGGGGGCTCGCTTCGGAGAAGAGGAATTGCGAAGTCATTGAGTATGTGCGCGTTAGAGCACGGTCGTGACGCAATCATGACGACGCGCATATAATAGCAGCGGGAGAAGAGATTACGCAATCTCCCCAGAGTCTAGCTATCTCTGCGCCAGGTCGTTAGTTTGAATAGGCCATCTTATTCGGTGGATGTTCACCGAGACTGCAGAAAGCGAGGCTTGTATTTCCTTTTTTTTTTTTCACTGTTCTCTCTGTTTCCTCCGACGCCGGTGCTTCGATATTACTGCACGTTTACCGTGCCTTCGGGGCGCGCTGGAATATGACGTTTATTGCCTATTTCCGTGGTCTGTCGCCAATCCGTCTCAGGTAACAAATTCGCTACGTACGCCTGGCGTTATCGCTTTCGTAACGCCGTATTGCTTTACTCTGAATGTGCTCGCATAGTTTCGTAACGATGTAGCGAATCGCAGGCGCTGGATTGCCTCGGCTAGGTATGTAGACGTTTGCTTTCTTTATTCTTTACTAACCTATATATGACACGCAGGCGGCGTGTTGGTGATCTTGGCGTCTACAGATGTATCGCCGGCTGAAAGGTCAAGGAGATCTTAATTTTCTGATTAGGCCTCACCGGCGAGTCTGATTGGTATCAGTACTTTCTGAGGATCGGAAACACGGTCAGGAAATTGGAAGAAAGAGATAAAGCAGGTTGCAAGAACTCCAGGTCAGCAGTGCTTATGTATCATATCTTAGACTTGCGCAAAGAGTTAGATTGCTTCGGAGAAAGAAAAAAAAATGGTGCACGTAAATGAAAGAACTATAAAAACGGCGTAGTTTTATTCACAAAGCGATACAGTGACTAATATAGCCAATTGATTATTTTGCCCTGTTATGTCAGTTGCAGGAAAGATTTCGCAAGAACAAATTGTTTTAAGATGTTCACTTCTTATCACATTCCTTCTTTCCCTTTCTTTCCTATCTAGTCTTTCACTCCTGGTCGGTGGATTTACTTTACTTCTTTCACCTGTGTACTTGTACGATACAGATGATTGTTACACGTGCTGCCGTAAGGCTGATACGAAAACTTGGCACAGCTCTAACTCTCCAGTTACGAACCGCGGTGGCGCAAATTTCGGAAGTGAGGGTCTATAGTTTCGATCTACCGGCTGCCGGCGCTTTAGCTTCTTCAATCCTTTTGTAGTTGTTTTATTTATTCCCTTAGCATTACGACACGACCCGGCCACGCTCTCATATGAGCCATTGGGCAATGTCGTGGTCATCTGCCTTGTACGCCTGCTCTGTTTTTCGTACGAAAAGATGTGCCGTACAGCCAGGCGCTCTTTTGTGAGGTAGTGCGCAATTTCTAAGTCTCCATTATCGGGAATCTGCAATACAACATGAACATCGACGCCGCGAATGCAGTTGAAAAGTTCGCAGTAAAAGCAGCCGCAATAGAATTAATAAATGAAAGGTCTTTTCTTTTAAAGGCGGGTTCGCGTTGGTCTTGTTTCCAGTGGGTTAACTCTTCAGTTTTTTTTTTTATTTTCCTCTCACAATTCTCTTCTCTGTTCGCCGACACAAAACTGTCGACCAATGAATAAATATTTAGCTAGTGGCGTCGTCGTTGCATGGAGACGTGCTAGATCTTCCGGGATTTGTATATGACAACGGTTTAACATTCCAGCTCTCTCCCCCCCTCACCCCCCCCCCCCCCCTCCCACACACACACTTCTTTATTTTTTTTTTCTTGCTTGTCTCTTGTGTCACGAACGGCGAAGTCTCTGGCGTCGCTGGAGAACTTTAAGCCCTTCTTCTGGCGCTGAGCTCTTTGCAAAGTATACATTTAACTCGCAGTCTTCGCTTATTTCGCGTCCAACGAGGGCTTTCTCCTTAAACACCTTTCTCTTGTGAGTGTTTCCCTTAACGCTTTATCTACGTAACCTTATCTCCTCTCGTATTCTTTGCATTCATACTTACATCACCTATAGTCGTACGCTTTAATATGAATGCTGCTGCCGTAATAAAACACCTTACTGTAACTACCTGGCAATAAGAAAGGCTGGCTTGTGCTCTAGCACGTACAGAAAAAAAGAAAAAAAAGAAAGAGAAATATCTGAGAGACAAGTGAGGTCACATTTGCGAAGCTCCACTGTTGTCGTCAAGAGTGACGCAAGACTCATAATAAGTGATAAAAAGAAGAGCGTGCAATAGAAAACCAAGGCCAGATGTTTAGCAACTGCTCCACAACTTCGTGTCGCAAGCACGATAGAAGGAAACGAAAAATATACAAGTAAAATTGGACAGTTGGCGAACGCCGGGAAGCGAAACCGAAGCGACACAATAAAGTCAAAGCGGATACACAGCCGAACGGGGTGGTGGGACCAGGTCTGTCGTTGCTGCAAACGCAGAGAGAGACAGAAAGAGAGAGAGAGAGAGAGGTTCACGCTCCGCAGATAGAAATCGCAAAGCAGACTGGGAGACGCGTGTCAGATATCGTCTCTTCCATCGACCGCTTCCCGTATGCTGACGTATATATATATATATATATATATATATATATATATATATATATATATATATATATATGTAGTATATAGAACCGCCGGGAAGGGGAAGAGTGCGTATCCCGCTATTGATCCGCATAAATCACCGATCCCGCCGCCGACCCCGGCCATCCGTCGTCGTCTTTCTGTTTATTTTCATTCTTGGCTCTGTTACTTGTTGACACCAGGACCGCCACTCCGACGGAGTATAACCGTAGACTTGGTTGTTCGAACGTCAGGCACGCCCCCGTTACCGCGGCTGTGGGCTATGCTTAACTGTTCGAGGCGCTCTTTTGTCACGGACGCGTACATATACGGCAGTACGAACAAGTTCGTGCTATATAAGTGCACTTTCCCATTCCCGTGATTGATTGCCCTTGCGCGACTCACTGAATGAAATGCGAAGAACCCTGTTTTGATCCGGACTGTTTTCTTCTGCATCTTTCTTTTTTTTTTTTTTTGTTAGCATTCCGTGGCATCCGTATGCGCATCTTATCGCGGCTCTTTTCGACTGAGGCGTATGCTCCTACGGAAGTGTGAGGAGAGTAGATGTCTTGTTTGGCTTCCTATCTGCGGTGTTCGAATGTGTGAGAAAGAGAGGGGGAAAAAAGGAAAAGCAGCGATGTCTACTAGACGCACGTACGTTTTGTTTGCTACCCTACGCGGGGAAGGGGTTTAAGGGATGAAAAGAGAAACGTCTAGGGGGGGGGGGGGGGGGGTTACTGTCGTACGAAAGAAAGTAACGAGCTCGAGACATGGGATACAGTAATCCCCAAGTGGAGTTTTAGCACACCCGAGTAAAACGCCCGCCGATGCGTTCCACTAGGATGTGCTATAACACCCCACTATCTTCAAGTTAAACGCATACTATCAGTAGAAGGACAGGTAGAGTGCACCACTGTACTGGTCAACCCTCTGTCTCTCTCAAGACAACGCCCTTTCCATAGTGCGATTGAGTCATAAGCTCCCACCAAGTGTGAGGAACACGTGTCTTATTTGGCTTCACGTAATCATTCAGTGGCTGAAGATTAACCATCATCACTTAGGCGCTCCAAACTAGCGTATAGCAGCACGTTTCAAACCGCTGGGAAGCATTAAGTACGCATTCTCGAACCGACGTCACGTAATGGCCGCTAACTGTACGCATAGCTTTCCGTTGTGGAAGAGGCTTTTCACGACCACAGGCCAGACACCTGGGCTGGACAAACATGCAGGAGTGTATATAGTACTCGTATCTACGTGCAACCGCACACCGGGTTTCGCACCCGATCGCTATTTCTTTCGAGGCTGGAGAGACAGTCCTTCCTCACTACGGCGAATCCCCCCCCCCCCCCCCCTTCCCCCCGCCGGGGAGCCGTTTCCACTCCAAATAGTCATCACCACGAGCAGCGCTGCAGGCCTCTCTGCAAGGCTCGCTCGCATTGCAGGTCCCAGCGTATAGACTTGTATTATCGACGATGGCTCAGCACGCACGGATCTCGAGCAAGCTCGGGAACGTGCGCGAGTGCGCGAGATGCTTTGCGAGCCACTTCCAGGAAACGCGGATCGCGTAACTTACCGCTTTATCGACCCTTTTTTCTTCGTCCTTTACGGCCTGCAGGTCCGTCTCTCTCTCTCTTTCACGGTTTTATTGTTATTCGCCCTACTATATTTCTCTCGTGACTCCGCCCTCGTCCGTTGCCTTGCTTTTCTAGACTTTCGTGCACTCCAGCCTGGCTAGGGGCGTCCCTGCCCCTGACCCCTGAACAGGCTGGATGAATCGAAGCTTTAAAAAACAAACCCCTCGTAATAGAACGCACTGCGCGCACACGTTCACCGTTTGTTGGTTTTCCCGCTTTGCCCGTTCGTCCATATTTGTCCATTGCTCGCGTGAGGGCCCCACGGATGCTTTTGTATGAGGCCCTCGTAATAGAACGCACTGCGCGCACACGTTCACCGTTTGTTGGTTTTCCCGCTTTGCCCGTTCGTCCATATTTGTCCATTGGCTCGCGTGAGGGGCCCCACGGAATGCTTTTGTATATGGGGGGTTTGTTTTGAATCTTCCGGAGGAATGGCTCATTTTAACGTCCCGTGGGAATCGAGGTATATACGGCTGGTTTCGTGGAGCACAAAATAAGGAAGATGAAAATGCGAAAGGGGCTCTTAGTCGTTCGTCTTCTTCCGTGCGTGTAGCCTTGTGCGCCCGGTTTTTCTTCTCTCTCACAAGCGTAGTTCGTATACTGTTTCAAGGGACACAGTTTCTGCATTGGTTGGTTCATGCAAACAGTTCTAAATTGTTAGTCTAGCACGCACGCACGCACGCACACGTAAATGGCGAACTGTGCGAGATGGTGCGGATTGATGGTTAGGCAAGCGCCATAGGAAAAAGGCGACTGAAGAACACTGGACAGGGGCCATGCACCATGGTGAGATAGATTTCCCACAATCTGTTCTGAGAAATGGCAGACAATTTGATGCAATCTCACCTTCGTCTGCACCGCAGGCAAGCTAGATTCTTGGTCTGGGCAGGCATTGTTGTCCATATTTATACGTATGCGTAAAGTTTGACCCTTTCAGCTGATTCGAAGTGCTCGTCCTGTGTTCTTCAGTCGTCTTTTTCCTTTCGCGCTTTCCTAACCATGAACACACACAAATACACGCACATCATTCGCCATGACACTATAAGCCGACAGGAGACTCGGTCATATTTGTCTCCCGTACCCACCGACGGCAATTTTAAACAACGGACGTCAGGCCTGTTATGCTCGGTTGAGCGCACGTCGCCCTCGTACGGCGTTACATCAAACCAGAAGGTACCCGAAGGAAAACAAGAAAAGTGTGTGACTCGCAAAGCAATTCGCAGTGACGTATCCAAATCTGCGCTGACGCGGACAAACAAGAGTGTAACCCCGGGGGCAAGTGTCGGGTCACGGCTGAGCCACGCGGCGAGCTCCGTCCGCCGCCTCAGGGAACGCGAAAAGGTCATAACAGCCGTCGTGCAGGAACGCGGCTAGCGGAAACAGCTTTACGGGTCACCCTTCATTTTTTTTTCGTTCTTCTTGCCTGCTCGCTCGCAAGCGGAGGACCGCGTCGCCAACGGGCGTCTCACATAAACGCGATTTGCATGTGTCCTATACGCCCCGGTCATTTTTCCCCTCTCCTTTTTCTTTTGTTCTTTCTATTTCTATCCTGCCTACCTCTTCTCCGGTCTAGCTGCGCGTATGCCAGGAACGTCGAGCCATTGCCGTGACCCTTGCCCTCTCCTTGGTCTTTCTTGCTCCGTATACATGCCCTCTGGCGCGAACGTTTCTTCTCCGTGCTCTGCGTAGGAAATTCCGTGCTCCTCTGCGCTTATATCCGTGATCTGTTCATTCAAAAAAGAAGGCTGGAACGACTACAGTGCTGTTGCATCACTGCCTCGTCGCAATGTCTTCTCAAACAGAGGCGGCCTTTGTCGTCTCCCGTTGGTGCATTGCGGCAGAGCCGGCCCTACCGACGCACGTTTATATCGTAGCAACGCAACGCGTCCTTGTCGGAGGACACGTAGAGGAAAACGTTCGCGTTATCAATAGCTTCAGTCCGAGACAATGCTGTCACGCTCAGTCGACTGTTGTTCAGCATCAGTGTTACTGTTGATCCTGTTATTGTTTGTTTGTTTGTTTTGGTCTGCACTGTGAGCCGTAAGAAGAACAATATGTTACTACTAAGGGTTGTGTGGTGCATATATTTAAATGAGGTAAAGCGGTCATATGGGGGAACTGGAGACTCGAAGATACCAACAGTGGCTGGACAAGGGAACTTATCTTCATCAGGGCCAAGACAGGCCCCTTGTCGAAACGTTTACTGGTTCCAGGATGAGGCTTCTTTCGTTCGCAGTCTTCTTACGAATTCATATGGCATCTTGAGTTAACGGTAGCCGTGAAGCCGCTGATAACAGCCTGTCTGCTACGGAGGGATCCCGGCTACAACGCTATCTATATATGTCATTACGATATGTCAAACAACATCCGTCTCTTGAGGCAGGTATGGTGCAGCAGAGAGCCGTCCTTTCTTGCCCTACGAATACTGAGCATGTAAAACTACGCGCGTCACTCCAGGAAAAAGGAGCAGGATTCGACGCACCGATGCACTGTTGTTTGATATTCTCTTAACTTGACCCACTGTGCGATCGGGTTACGCTGCGCTGTACGGTATACTGCCGAGGCCAGCTTCAAGATTCCCACCCAGGGTAATAAATGTATAGGAACGGGACCGAGCCTTGCACGGCATGCGTGTCTTCCGTGCGCTGCACTCAACTATGGGCCGCTCACGAAGTCGCCGGACAGGTCTCCTCCGCTGAGCCGAAAGGGGGAAGAACGTTGATTCAGGTCGGCCTCCCCGTTGATCGGCTCGTGTGGCCGGCACGTTGTGCGCCGCTAATTAGACGCGCTGATCGGATCGCATATATACACGTGTCCTCGGTCGTGCGTTAAGGAGACCACCACCACCGCGGATTTCGTTCGCGTGCCGCCCCGGTTGCATCACTGCACAATGGATGTGGGCTATAGCTTGCGTACGTAAGTTCACACGGTAGACGTACGTTGCGAGAGTGACAAGATACTGATGTACGTCACAATGGCAAAGAACGATACTGTCGATTATTTTGTAATAATGGGCCGTTCGGCCTAGTTGATTTTACATAGTACTATGCTGTTTGCAAGCGCTGTAACGAGACAACCTAATATGCGAACCAAGACGGGGAGCTTTGTCGTCTTGACTTGGATATTTGGATGCAATTTCTAGTGCGCAGTGCGTGAGAAAGTTTTGTTTTCCTACGCGTCGATTCCTTTTCTTTCTTTTTGCTCGCTAATGGTTGTCTCGTTTAGCTCTATCAGTTTTTGCTATTTCTCATATTTTGTTTATTATTTCAACCGTTACGATGTTTGGTAGAAGTATAGGGATTGTATCGAATTAACATAACTCATCTAACCTTTGTTACGCTTCCATGCTTGTTGAAAGATAACCTTCGTCTTCGCTGTCCTGAGCACTGGAGTGTCGAGAGTTCGTCACGACACAAATTTATATATTATTTTTTATTTGTTTATTGCAACACCTGGAACGCTCAGATATCTGGGGAACATCAAAACATAGCTCGGGCGCGGGAATAACACAGAAACTGCATACCACTATTAGATCAGTTTCAGGCGATTAGGTCAACTACCCACTACAAGTTTTCGTAAAAAAGAGAAGAAAAAAAAAGATAAGAACTAGATGGACAATAAATATCTTTCTGGTCTTTTTTAACATGTAACTGTTGCAGTATAGGGAATTGTTGAAAAAGGCAGGAGAAATGCAAAGAAAGTCTGTTGTAAGTAGGCTGTTCCGGTTCCTACACCCCTAGCCCAGCATCCTATATCACGAACACTGAAATCTGCAAAAAATAGCGATCTTTTCGCGTGCAGGCAATAGGACACGGCTGCTTCAATCTCGGACCTACGTAGCCCCTCCTCACGTAAAAAGCAGTTTAGCACAAGCAGACAAGGACAAGATGAGGATGTTGACACCACCGTCGTGCGCTAATTCCTCTTCCCTATTTTCAATCAATCAATCAATCAATCAATCAATCAATCAATCAATTTTTATTAATAACAAATATATTACACACTCATGGTTAAAAACTATACATACAGAAGGAGGCCTCAGTGTCAATGACCGACGGGGGACCTCCTGTGCAACGTATGACAAGAACACCCCCAAAAATACATTGAAGTATTTAGGCTATATGGGAATCCATGCGTGCAAAGTGAGAAAGTAAGACGGAAGCAAGAAAGAACAAAAGCACAAAGGAGGAAAATGCGACAACAATTAGAACGAAAGAAGAAATGCGCGTATAAATTAGATTTGAAATCTTTCATATTAGTCTTATTCTTGATGTTATCCTTCCCTCTCCCTCTTGTCCCTCTTATCCTTGTCCGCTTGCGCTAAAATACTTTTTTTTTTTTTACCAACATGGCCAACACACAGCTGTACTCCATCGAACGCGTCTTCGCCCGTGCTCGCTCCACTATAAACGCACCACGCGCGCTGCAATCGCCGCATAAAACTCCTTCGCTGCTGACGACGGTGCGGTTCTTCGGGGGCTCCGACTGCAGATGGAGTCGTCGTTTTATCTCTCGTTTATCCTTGCTTCTTTCTTTCTCGCCACCCCCCTCCTCCTCGTCTTACCCATCCTCGTTCTGGTTTCCTCTCCCGTTGCTGCGACGGCTCGCACACCGCCCGCCTCGGGCGAAATGGTCGTCGTCGTAGTTTCGCGGTCGCCGCTGGGCCTGCCGGCCGAGCTGTCGTCTCTGCCCGAACACGGCTGCTGCTGCTGCTCCTCGATCGCGGCCGAGTGGGCTGCCGTGCCGAACGACGAACGCCACTCCTGTTTCTCGGCAGCCGGTCGCGCTGATTATTGTAATTAGCGCCGTCGCTATTAATAACGGGGCGAGCCGCAACCAGGGCGAAAGTGCCCCTCCCCCCTCTTTCTTCTTCTCCTTCCTCCTCGCCTCTGATTCCTCCCTCGCTCTTACGTCTGTGACTGGGAGTCGCGGTGTCGTGTTCCTTCCCCGCTTTCGGGCTTCTCCCAGCTCCCTCCCTTCTGTCACGTAACTGCTTCGTCTTCTCGCGCAAGCGCCGGTGCTTCTATAGCGCGTAAGCGTTCAGAGCGTCCGTTTACGTGGGTTTGAGGCGTGTGCGTGCGTACGTGCGTGCATTTTTTTCTATGTGGCCTGTTGCTTGGCGGTGAACGCGGGTGCTGCTGTACCTGCAGCCACTGCAGTTGTCTTCATTTCGCAGTGGTTACAAGGGCGTCGTCATTTTCACACGGCTGCATGCGTTGAACAAGCCGCAGTGTGAGCGCGGGAATCTGGGATTGGCAACGCGTGATTCGCGAAATAGCCGCTGCTACAACCCTCTATGTGTCCTCGCGCCTTCCACGAGCGACGACGATGAGACACGCGATTTTCGCACCTGCATGACGCTCTCTCGTAGTTGGCTTCAGTTCTAGCACACGCTGCTATAACTGAGTTTGCTTTGTAGTAATGATTTCATTTATTTATTTCCTTTCTTTATTTTTCTAATTAATTAATTTTAGCGATTGTGAAAAGGCAACGCTTTTTTAGCTAGGATGTTCAGATGGCGGGCTCTTTAGTAGTGAGTTTTCCCCTTTTTTTTCATGCTGTATAAAATTTGGTAAAATGAACAACATTTAGGTTTGCCTCTACTTCTGTCGTCTTTAATTCCCTTCAGCCCACTTACCTTTGCACAGGTGTACATAGAGGGTTGTAGCCGCTCTTTGCACTAACCAAGCACCCTATCTACCACTCCCTCTCCCCCATTTTTTCTCTGTCTTCTATTTTGTCACAGTTACTGAAGAACAACAACATTCTGTATCCTAATAAGTTTAAAAGCGCTAACGAAGACGGGACGACACGAAACGCAGACAGGCGCTTACTTCCAACTGAGTTTAATGCGTAAAACCGATGATTGTTATACATGTTGCTAGAAAGCAGTATTATAGAGCAGCATAACTGATTAGACTATGGAATACGAACTATAGCTCAAACTGCCACCCTTATAACATTCCGTAATCATAAACGCCGGTGCAACTTTTTCCCCGAGCGGTTACCTCTGGCGCTGCCGGCCGGCTCTTCGCAAATGAAGGATCCGCGATCAGCGAGCGCGCTGCACGGCACAAAAGCGGGCTCGATCCGCGGGCCCCACACACACGCACCGGTCAGCTCGAGGCGAGAGGCCAATCCATCGTGCGGCAGCGGCGGCGGCGGCGATCCAATTGCTTTCTAAGGCACAAAAAATATGGGCGGCCGCCCGGGAGAGGAGAGGATGGTGGCGACTTTTCTACAAAGCATCTTCGCGCCCTTCTCCCTCTATTATTTTTCGCTGTATTTTTTTTTTCTTTCCCTATCATGCCCACCCATTGACGAGCTCCCCCCTAAACATCCCATTTTGTGCGTTCTTGTTTCTGTGCTCGTCTCCTTATCGCCGGTATTAAAGCGCTTCCCTCGCCTTCGCGCCGAAGTTCACGTCACCTAGTGCGCGTGCGCGGCCTCGTTTGTACGCTTGACTGCGGCTCCCGTGTCTAATACAGTTCCCGACATAAACATCGGCACTTTTGCTTTACCTTTTAATGTGCTCTTGTTTACGGTGTTTCCCAAAGTTTCTTTTCTCGTTCGCGTCAGCTCGCGACGCAAGCTTCGCTCGCATTTCTCATTTCTTTAGCCCCCCATCCATGTCCCTGGTTTTGTTCATAGGCATTTTCCTTTTCTTTTCGTTTTTCCTGCATCATCTGCCTTCGTTTTGACAGTTTCCTGCGTTTCTTCGTAGCTCCGTCTTTTTGCTTCCCCCCCCCCCCCCTTTTTTTTTTTCTTCCTCCCTATCTGGCTTCTGTTTTGACTGTTTTTACGCGTACGTAATAGACACAAATTATACGGTAACAGGCCGCCAGCGTAATGATAGGTGGCGCCCCCCCCCCCCTGCCCTTTCCTCCCGTTCCCTCTCTCCCTCCTTGCTGCCCGTATTCGGCCCTTACTCTTTCTGGACAAGTTTCTGCTGCCGTGACAGCTAAGAAGCGCCGTATACTGCAGCGTCCGCCGCTGCCGCACTCTGACTCAAGAAAAAAACAGCAACTGAAGCATCACTACTCCACTAATCTAGCACGAGGCCTTCTTGAACCTGAAATCGGGTTATAGTAGTGATGAATAGGACAGGTGTGTTCACGTACGCTTAAGGTATGCGTGTTTTGAATGTGGATGAAGTGCGCGCAATTCTACGTTTTATAGCATTGCAGCACAGTACGATATCGTAAGGCTTGACCTCTTGGGTTCTGCCAGCTCCTTCTCGCTCCTTATCTATTCTTCCCCCTTCCCTCTCCCCAAGCGTAGGGTAGCCAACCGGGCACGTCCTTGGTTAACCTCCCTACCTTTCCCTTCTCGTTTCTGTCTCTCTCTCTCTCTCTCTCTCTTAGCAGTCGGTCTTCATGTGGGGGCGGCATCCCGTGTGAATATCAATCAATCAATCAATCAATCAATCAATCAATTAACCAACCAATCAATCAATCAATCAATCAATATTTATTTCTGCTCCAATAAGCAGAGCGCATAGCTTGTCGAGCAACTGATCCCTGAACATCTCCCGACGACTGCTCCCGAAGCTCTGTTAAGCGTAAAAAGTGAACGCTGACAGCCCCTTCCGCAGAACCAGCGCAGAAAACAGGATGGGACGCATAGAAACGCTGTATTTGTAACTGATCTTTATTTCACGCGTTCACACTATTTGTACCAAGATGCGTAACGCAAAAGTTGCGACAGTGCTGTACGAACTCTCATATAAACCACCGCATTGTTGAGCCATTTATATTCTTCTGCGGCAACAAGTGCTCGTCCCATATTTGACTCAGTGCCCTCGTATTACGATGAAGTATAGATCATAGCTCTGAATGGATTTCTTTTTTCCGTGTCTTTCTTTCGCTAACGTTTGTCGTCAGAAACGTTACACCGTGAGTTTTCTGGTGTCACATGCACATCGCTTCTACGGTCGGGTCATAAGTGTCTAATTCGTCACTAAGTGGTGGTGGGATACGGACAGGAACACTAACCGAAAAGATTAATGAGAAAAGAGCTGTGTACCGTGGTGAACTGGTGCCATTCAAGAAAGCAACACTAAAGTGACAAGGGTAGAGGCGACAATGCATGGTCGGCGATCGTCCAACCCAATAACCCAACCCCCTTTGTGTTATGGTGGCCTAATCCTTAAAATCCAATCCCACTGCTCAAAATTTTCGGCTATTTACACATTCACCAGCGTAAACATTCCGGTGCTATCGGTGACGCTCGCATAGATTCGAGAATGCAATACCACTATTCGCAACAATATATACTATTCTACTACTCGCGATTGTTCGGGTAGTCTGATGAACCTGGTCTGCCTCACTATCGGATTGGCGGCCACGTTCACTGAAACTAATGTGTATGGCTCAGCGGCGATGAGTAACAGTGCTAATCCTGTCAAAACGGTCGGCGGCAAAAAGTAGGACAGTACACGCGTCACTATATCCTTGTTCTTTTTTTTTCTGCATGGTGGCATTTATAGTATATCGACCAAGAGTCTGTGAACGATGGCGCACCTTTAGTCATTCATAGCCTCCGATACTTTCAGGAAGCTATGGTTTAGCGTGTCAGTGTGTTAGCACCGAACGACTTCCAATTCCAAATGCACTCGCTCCAAAGGCGCCCGTGTATTAAGATTGCGCGCGAGAATCCTCGCCAGCCTCTATTCGCTCTCGGTGCAAGCAACGCGACGGTAAACAGGAATGAAGGCTCTCGTACTTGATGCGCAGGGGGTGTCCCAAGACGCGTGAGAAGGGTAGAGCGGAAATAACAAATTACAGTCGAAAAAGCCGAGACAGGTATAGCTGTGGCGACAGCGCTTGCATGTCTGTGCGTATAAGCTATATGCCTGGCGGCGGGCAACTTCTCTCCGCGAGTCAGGCGGAAGACGGTTCGCTCATTACCACTCGTCTACGTACACACACACGCACACTCTAGCAGAATTCTTCCACGCGTACACAAGTAGTCGGGGAAGACGGTGGCGCCGGAGGAAGGTGGATCATTAGCAGAAACGCCGGCTGAGGCCTCGCGGGCCCGACCGCGCACGCTTGATATTAATGGTATATATCACTGTCGGCGACGCCTCTGATGAGAAGCGAGAACGCTCGCCCTTTCCCTTCTTCTCCTGCCACCCAGAGCTTCGGCTTCCCTCTCTCCTCGCTGCCGCCGTCGTCGCTGAACTTCTGTCGTCGATATCATTATTGTGTGCCGCGTCGGACACGGAGCCGAACGTCATTAGGTGGAGGAACGACTCGCGGTGTGTAGTTGTGTGTACGTCTATAGCTGTCCGTGTTCGTGCGTGCACGTGTATGAGTATGCGGGAGGGGGGGCATGGTCACCGGATTACGAGAGTTGAGCCAAGAAACAGTTTTTCTTTCTTCCCTCCTCTTCGCCTCTCCATCCGCACCTTTTTGTTCTGTGTTTCTTACTGATCGTTTTCGTTCATGGTGTTGTTGCGGCTACACTCAAAGGCTATGGATGCTCCAATGTTGCATCCTAAGGCTCTTAAGGCTACTAAGGCTATACAATCTATAAGGAAATGCTCTAGGATTATACTCTAAAGTTACACTTTAAGGCTATATATACACACTAAGGTTAGGCTCCAGGTTACACTATAAAGCTATGCTGAAAGTATACGCTC
Organism: Dermacentor silvarum; assembly: GCF_013339745.2. Classification (NCBI taxonomy): domain Eukaryota; kingdom Metazoa; phylum Arthropoda; class Arachnida; order Ixodida; family Ixodidae; genus Dermacentor; species Dermacentor silvarum. The sequence continues at coordinate 212,181,048 of NC_051156.1, read as the reverse complement.
TGAGGCTCCACTGTTAGGCTCGGGCTACACTCTGTACGAACGAAGGGAGTTCTGACACCTGTTCTTGCAGATACTGCTGGTGCCGTATCCATAGATTTCTTGTACACCCTGGAGTAAGGTAACTCTCGAGCAGAGAAAACGTACTCCGTCTTGGAATACAAACACTTTCAGATACGCAGTTTGAAAGCACTTACTCCAACAAAAGCTGTCAGTTCTCTCCCTCTGTCTGTCATTATGCAGTGCAGTATTGAAGCTGTCTGCACAGTTTAAGCTCTCTAGCTTTCTATGTATATCTCTCTATCTCTCTGTTCACACGACATATGCCCTGAAAAGTGATAGAGAAAAGTGATTGTGCCTGCAAGTGAATAGCTGAGATTACTTGAAAATTTTCACCCGTCGCGGTTACTCAGTGTCTGTTGCATTCAAATTGCAAATTTTGTTTGTGCACATATACGGAAACGCCGACTGAATCACGCTTCAGGAGATTTGTGTCCTTCTACAGCGAAGCTGCATACCTCTCGTTGGTCGGGAAATATCGTGGCGTAAACACAAAATTCCAGGTTAACAATTGAAGGCAAACGGCATATCTTTCTTTGCAATGAGGCACACAGCTTGATTGACGTCACATACAGTGACATCACATCACATCAGCATACAGTGACGTCACCACGCTTTCATATATAAAAGGGGGACCCGTCTAGCAACTCAATGAGTTCATCTTAAGACTGTCATGGGTAGACCACGGAAATTAGACAACAGAAGAACAGCGTGAATACAATGCTTGACCATGTGTGGTGCTTGATACAGCTTCGCTGGACATTCACGTTCGCGGGGCGGGATGGCGGCCAATTTTTTAGCGATGCGGGTCCTTATGATTTGAAATCTCTGCAGAACGTATTCATATGAGCGCTGTTAGAATCACGGGTCAAAATGCTCTGGGTGTGTGTGTGTGTGTGTGTGCATTGCATCTAGCATAGCATGCGGGTACTTAATTTCGATTCGGAAACTCCGCGTGACGCGTTCCAAATCTGCGCGTGCGTGTTTTCGTTGAATTTGGACAATGCGGGTACTTCTCATTGCGCGGGCCTGAGCTCTGTCTATGCGAGCGCGTGGGCTCGTCGGAAGAACAGGCACGTTACCACTTATCTCGCAAACTTCGGTGCCGGTGTCATGGTACCACATTATATAGAGCTAAATCACGCTGCCTACACGACCCATATCTCGAGTTATATGGATATACCCCAGCCGGTATGTTTTATGAGGAGAACGTGATTTCCAATGGCGCTGCCGACAAATGCCGGCTAACTGTCGACATGTGCTGTGACACTGAAAGCGCGATACGTAGCAGCTTGATTGAAGGCAGGGCCAGACATTGCAATTGGCATCGCCAGACGCGGCCGCGTGGTGACATGAATATGTACTACTAGCGCACCAGACGATAACGGTGTTTCGCATACAAGCAAAGCCTCCGAGAATCACGTTTGAGAAAGACGGCCGGAAACTGAACGTGCCATACATCCCCCCTCCCCCCTAGCGCCTAAGAACCACGGACCCGTCGCGACACATCAGCACTTACATGCGACTTAATTAAGCGGGTTGGACTGAGCCAGCTTATTTGTTTCGACTCTAGCTCGTCCCCGTTATCTCGTGTTTGCGTTACCGTCGCGCGTGAGCCAGACAAGACGGACCGACCAGGTCTTCTCGACGTTCAAGTAAACACTCTTCATGCAAATCAATTGCACTTGCATTTCTTCGAACATAACTTAGGAATTTTCTGTCGAGTGTTGATAGCCACGTATATTTTGCATGTATACTTTCCTTCCTTCCCGGAAGTGGACGTTTGACTTCTCGTGCTGTAGTGGGCGTTAATTTCCATGTCAGTGCGCTATATGTCTCCTCCAGTATCCAGAGCATGCGCAACGTGCATGCTCCACAGGTCACGCTGACGAACTTCTGCTCATCCAAACCAGCTCGGTATTTTCCAAAGTCACCGCGGCTGAGCCATGTCCCTTTGTTCGGAGTAGTTTATGCCACCAAAACGTTTCCTTCCTTTCTTCGCTTCTTTCATTTTTTCCTTCATTCGTCTCTTCCTTCATATTCCTTTCTTTCCTTGATTCATTCCTGTTTTTCTTTCTTCCACTGTGCTTTCTTCCTTCCTTCCTTGCTCCTTTCTCGGAATTCTTCATCTCACACAGCCTGCATCGACGACGACCCACCGTTCGTCATGGACGGAGCATTCTCGATCGTGTTGACTCAAATTCGCACCTTGTCGCCGTGGGACATGCGAGCTCTGAGGCGCGCTTTTCCACTGCGTTCCGTGTTTTTCCTCTTCGTGTGTTCGTATACACTTTTCACCGTATGCGCATTCGAGTGCGCGCAAACACAGACGCGAGAGCGGGGGCGAGAGCTAACCCTCGCCAGGCATGGTCCGCAGCACCGACGTCGGCGCCCCCGCAGCCAATCGCGTTAATGCACGCTATACCTCGATGCGTCCCCGCGCGCTTTTGTGTGTGTCCGCGCGGTACGGACGTGCCTCGTGCCTAGCCCGGGGCTTAGGACCGCGGCGTCCGCGCGCCTATCGTGTTGTGTGTTTTGGAGCTCAGCGTCGAAACAAGCCGTTCTGTTGGCGGTGCGAGGGTGGAGCGAAATAAAGCGGTGGGAGACGGTACCTACCGCATACACTCGTGTATTGGCCGTATCCTGGACCCCGAAGAGCCCTAAAGTATAATTTGATTACGCCTGGTACGCGTTGTGGCGCTAACTTTTCGAGGCGGGAACAATCTTCCCGCGAAGGAGGTAATGAACGAGTGTAGCCGTGGCGATCCGTATCCATATAGTTGTACGTTTTCGTCTTGTCTTCGTCAGTACCCTTGTCGAAAGGTTGGCTTCAAGCTGAGGCTCTCTTCGTTCGAACATTGTTGATCACTTCATCTCCCTGTAACCCTTTGCTTTGTTAAGATAACTACACCAGCTAATAAAGCACGGGCAGTGGTGTGTTCGCACGTGTGTTCGTATCGGTGACTGTGGCAATAGAAAGTTCGCATAAATACAGAACGTGATGCGGCCGTCCGTTCGTGCTCGTGTGAAACGAGCCGCGCTAGCGGTAAGATACGTAGAGAGAGGGAGGGAGAGAGAGAGAGAGAGGGAAGAGCCTGTGTGAGGTCGGCTGCGTGAGCTGACAGCTCGCAACGGATGAGGCTGATGTTGGAACGGCGCGCGCGCCTTGTAGTTTGCCGGCCTCGCGAGCGTTGGCTGTATATAGCACGCATAAGCGACGAGGGTGGCATGGCTTTGGCATGATACGCTTGCTGGCCGCCGCTGTATTGATCTCGGCCCCTCCCTTTTCTCCCATCTCTCCCCCTTGTCGTTGTCTTTCGTCCGCAGCTTCCGTGCATCACGGTGTAGCCGTCTGCATCAAAACGACGATGCGGATCCCGAGCGTTGCTTCTTTTTCCTTTAGGTCTTATTTTGATTGTTGCTAGGCGCTGTGGTGTGGCTTTATTGCATTCGGCTCTGCAAACAGTTTTGTGGTGGGATAGTTTGACGGTCTTCGAGTTCGTTGCGGCAGCCTCGGAGTGTGCGTACTGAGCGTCGATGGCGAGTATCAGTGTATCATATGTCATTGTACCAGTGTATCATAATATCAGATGGCGCACTTTGGTAATATACTTTCGTATACTCTGTCTCCCCGCTGCTCTGGCACCTTCATTATTTTTCAGATAAATACAGCGGTGAAGAACTAATCCCAATTCTCCCTAATTAGTTGCTCGCTTCCGTCTTTCCGGTTCCTATAATGCTCGACCATTTCAAAGCTTGACAATACCAAGGGACTATTCCCACTTTATAATCCGGAGCATTGTAAGCTCTGACAGGATGTCACGCATATCTAACGCGATAACAGTATGTCTTGCACGCCACGGCCAGCGGGGCCCGCGTGTGCCCAGACGAATCCGTGCGCTCACGCCCAAAGAGCGAAGCAAGCTCCGGTCTTCGTGCCCGGCGTTCCAAACTGCTCGGCGCAGGCGCAGTCTCTCGGGTTTTGCTACAGCGTAGCGCCGAGCTGGCCGCCGTCTCCGCGAAGTGAGCCGCGCACAACCGTCGAAGCGCGCGCGCGCGCGCGCCATACATAGCACGTGTTCTGCGTGGCGCGCTGCAGCGCAAGCACGTATAAGCACGGAGCAGCTATAGAGGCGGCAGCAGCCAGGCGCCCTCAGCACTCCCTGGAGGGTGATTTCGATCCGTGTCGTAATTAAAGCGCGCAACCCCACTTCCCCCTTTTATTTCTCCCTTTACTGCTCCCCGCACTCTCACTAACTCCCGCAGAATCTCCACCCCTCCACCCGCTTCCAGCACTCCCTGGAGTCTCGGCTGCTCCCGCAGCGATCGCGATTCTCCGAGATTCTTTCTCCTCCGGCGGAAAGGGTGGGGATCGCTCCCGAGGTTTTTAACGATCGCTCGTGCTTCCTCCTCGCGGACGTGGTCGACGTTCCTCCTTTGGGCATGTTGTCGTCCGCGCTAACTGAAAATTGCGCCCGGCGACGAACAAAGAGGGCGCTCGCATGCAGTGTCGCACGTGCAGTGCCCCCTTTTTCTCGACCCCGTGTTTTTGTTATCCAACGACATCGCTCGGCTTACCTCACTGAATACAGCCACCCCTCCTTTCCGTTGGTCGCCTTTCGCCAAACCTCTCTCTCTCTCTTTAGGCTACCATTAAGTTCTCGCCAGGTTGGACACACAATGTTCGATCCGAGTTCTGCGCGCTTGCTTCGGGCGGCCTATATATACAGCTTTACCTCCCATTACGTCGCCTTTTTTGCCTTCCTTTTGTTTGTTTCTGTACCTCCCTTTCGAGAGAGCGGGCCGCTTCAATTAACCGCAGTTGGCTTCGGGGCTATCGGTGTCGAGCAGGTGCAAGACGTGCTCGCGAATAACGATCGGTGTGCGGTCGGTCGGTGGCTTGCTCGTTTTTTCCCTCGAACACGCGAGATCTCTTGCGGCGCACGCTCTTGCGTTTTCATGCGTGGACAGATGGTGGATCTTCTCTCTCTCTCTCTCATCAACGTAAATTGTTTTCGCTGAGTTTATCGCTTCGATGCGTGTGTTTGCGTTTCCCCCCAAACGATCGGGCTTTCAGAACACGATAGAACTTCGGAAGGGCAAGAAATAAGAGTCTGTTAGAACGTACAACTCTGAAAATAGCGCTCGCTTTAGGTAATGACCGCGAACCCGGAGCGGAACAGGTTGACAAGGATATTCAACCTCGATGACAAGCGAACGGTCGATCGAGAGTACGTTGCACGTGTCGTGAACGTATATTGTCTTGCGGCCGCTACATGTCCTCTGGCGGCGTCCTGTCGTGTGGAACGCTGCATCGCAAATTGGTTACTTGCTCCAGTTCTTGCTGAGAAAGGATTAAAAAAAAACAGAAATAAAGAAATAACCCTTCGGTAATATTGATGCCTAACATATCACGATTGGCTGCGCATTTGATCTTACAAACAGTTTCCGTGTAAGAACATTTATGGGTTTACTGGCAATGTTGATGGAGAGATACGTGCGCACGAAACGCACCACAAGCTGGACAAGATATGAACTAAAACATTCAACTACGAAGCGTTTCCATGCTTGAAGCCAGATGGCCAAATGTACGCAACAAGAATACCAGCGAGCATTGTCTCAGCTCTGGCGCTTTCAAATCTACGATCAGCAGATACCGGCGAACGTAGCCAACTTGGCCGTTGACGCGTCTGACGTCTTCATACACAACTCGCTGGTGGACCTCGTATAATGGCCGTCATTTGGTCAGCGATGAAAGAGAAGCAGACAGAATTGCGGCGGCGATCGACTATACACTGCGGAGGGCAATAACGCGCAGTAGCCGCGCGAGTTAGCATCGTAGACGCTAATTCCTCCTCTCCCGCTGTATACGCACACCTGCCATTTATAGTTTGTCGTGGTCAAGCGTGCACGTGTACCTCGTTAGTGCGAGAAACCAGCGCGGTGCCTCGTATACTCACGCTCCTCGCTAAGTGCAGCTGCATAGGCAAGAGCTGGTCTGTTGCGACACCAGTGGAGACCGCAGAAGAACGCGAAGCAAGAGAGGGCCCAGCCGTCGCGGGTCGCAAATTGCGCCTCGCGAAGCCGTCGTCGGCGGGCCGCCCCTAATAACAACGGAGTGGGCTTCCATAGAATGGGCTTTCTCGTCTAGGGGGCTCGCGAAACTGCCGCTCGAACGCGGTGCCTCCCCGCACGCAGCAGTGCTTATTGCGCACAACTGTATAGCAGGGATCGTGGCCTCCGAGAGCGCAAGCAGTACGCGCTTCAAAAGGCAGCGCGCGCCACCAGATCTCGGAGGCCGTGCTGGGGGGTCATAGTTTCCTGCAAAAATTACTAGAGGTACACCTGGCTATATATAGTGGTCTTACGGGAGCGGCAGACATGGCGGTTCATGCCACAGCTATAGAACGATGGGCACTGCACGGATTTGCCTAAGCTTTGTCCTCCTGGCTTCGAACGACTTCGTGACTTCGCGAATTGACCATATTCGACGAAATGTGGCGTTCTAAGTGCAACACTTCCCAATGATTACGCAAACGCGCAGAGTCTTATTGCCTTCATGCGCTTAGAAAAAAGAAACGATTGCTTAGAAATTTAGATAAATAAAGGCAGATAATGAGTAAGAAAGAAACCGCATGAATGTTTGAAGCCACAAGCAAGCAAATTAGACAGATTCAGGCACTACTAATCGTTCCCATGACAGCCGAACGATCGCAGCGCGGCGCTCTGAGCTCTCTATATTATAATTTCGGTAGGCAACTCTATGGCTGGGGTAAGGCTGCCGCCTCGCCGCCGCCCCGTCACCCATCGGCGCCAGCCGGCAGGGTTAAACTCTAAATCGATCCTCGGCCCACCGATCTCGAGACTTCTTCTTTGACACCAGCTGCGTGTAGGCGAGCGCGACGCGCGGAAGCGCGGAAGCCAAAGCCGTTCTCAGGCGCCGCAACCTTTTTGATATCCCGAGCTATATAACCACTTCACTCCCCCCCCCCTCCCCCCGTAATCCTCTTTGTCCGAATCCTCCAGTCGTCCTCCGCTCTGCTGAACTCCCCGGTTTTCTTGGTATGACTCTCCTTATAGGGTATATACTGCATGCTTACTTTCTCTCTCTGCTTCCAATTGTCTGGTGGTGCGCCTTATTCTTCCACTGGGGCCCGCATGTCTGCTTTCTTTCCGCCTCGCCCCTGTGTTTCTCGAAACGAGGTTGTTTCGTAATATCCCGGCCTTTTTTTTTTTTTCCCCGCGAAGGGTTTTTAGCTTACCGTTACATAACCTGCCGCGGTCACGGGGCGGCGTTCCACTTAGCCGCACGCTGTCGTTTCCAGAGACGCTTAATCCGAGGAACGTTACGCAATCGGAACCAAGTCGACCGAGGCTGCCGTAAATCTTCATCCAAGCTCTCCTTGTCGACATTTCCGCTGGCACCACTACAAGGATCTGTTTACGTCGTAACGACATTCCGCGCGGCCTTCAATTAAAAGTGCAGTACATTACCGAGATTTCGTCGAAGATTACTTTGTGAGCTTTCGTAAGCTTTCTACGAGTCGACTCACGTACTCTGGCTTCACTGTCCGCACTAGCTTTTCGCTATAACCCCCACGGGAGCGGTGGTTCACGAGGCGTGCTCTCAAGGCGTGCCT